>NW_011887819.1:593453-595269 GCF_000806365.1 Fopius arisanus
CGAAAAACATGGTGCTGATCAGTATATCAGAGATGATTTTTCGTTGCATAGTTGAATTTTTCTGTTGTTTTATGTTTTGGTTTGTTCCGGTTTTATTCACCTTTTAGTTTTCAATTCATCGATTTGTCTTCAAACCTTCCAACTTCCAAATTCAATACATCATCACTTACCACATCACAGACGTAAGGACTTCTAGCATTCTCTTCATTTAATTGCTTCTTTCCAAGATGCTGGTTTCATAAATTACAATTTTTTTCCATTTTCTTAGGGTCTTCAACCGGAAGGGCGGGATTAGAGGAACCGATCGGAAATATTGTCGAACAAGAAAAATAATGAGACAATCAATAAATATTATAGGTTAAATAGTTAAACGATATTTTATTGTCGGTGTGAAACCAATAACTTCCTGTAGGGAAGTTGAAAATTTAAAATTTCAGTTTCGAGGTATCCTGCGAATTCAATGTGCATCTGTGGCACAGATGCACATTGAATTCTTCTTTGGAAGATGTTGGTTTCCTAAATTATGATTTTTTTCCATTTTCTTAGGGTCTTCAACCGGAAGCGCGGGACTAGGGGAACCGATCGGAAATATTGTGAAACAAGAAAAATAATGAGACAATCAATAAACATTATAGGACTCGCGGTTTGTCGTTTTTTTTTATTTTAGAATTTAATAATTACGTTCTGGACCAGCTACATTTGGCTGTGACATGTCAAATTAATCAATAAAGTGATGACTCACCCTTCCTGCGAAATAAAGCTGTAAGTGTATAACAAAGCGAAACTATTATTGTGGTGTAGCAGTACTAGTAGCGTATAACAATCCAAAACTAAACAAGGGTACAATTATCTCCCAGCCAGAATACTGGATCATAAAAATTAGTCGAATGGAAAATTAAGTCACCGTACTGACGCCAGAGCGGTCAGCGAAACCAAGACGTGATACGTAGCACGCGCCTCGATACTGTAGTAGTAAGTGGCCCAGATTGACAAATTGCCCACGTTCCCTGCGGTTTTTTGTTCCAGGAACTGCACGTGCAGATATGGATGTATCCCCCTAGATGCCCCCCTAGAGATTATTGTGTTAAGGCGTGTCTGGACACCTTCGCCTTCTTTCTTGACAAAGGAATTTGACTTTAACTAGTTGAATTATAGGTCCTTTGTGACCATTTCTTTAAACATATTGTGACGTGCATCAGTTTTTTTGAGTGAGAGAGAGAGATGTGCGCTCAATTCGCGACCCCATTAATTGTGAAGTAATAAAGTGAAATGAATTAATTAATCAAATTTTCGCGGGTGACCGGAGCTTGCGCATAGTATAGGGGGGCTTACAATATTAAGAGGGCTTGGATGGAATAAGGGGAAATTTCATGGGAGTGCAGAGTAAACAAATGTTTATGGGAAAAGCCAATTAATGGGGAAGTCACCTCCGTTTCTTCATCGCACCGCGATCAGGGATAATTAAATTATCATCCGTCGTGGATTAATGAGAACTCCATTTTGCAGAATGTCCCCGGGATGCCCGGTCTGGCTGCGAGCGCCAGCACCGCGAGAAGAGGGATCTGTCAGGTATTTCGGCTACTTTTTAGAGGTGGAAGGTCAGTAGGGGTGTTTACGACCAATACTGGTCTTAATACCCCACTGAATTGGCGGTCGTGTTTGCCGCGTAGGGATTTAAGTTGAGGTCCATGGATTCTTGGAGAACCAACCAGGTGGGACTAGCCGCGATAATAGGACTTGGTAAACGTATGGTTCAGGTCGACCAAAAAACAAAACAAGTAAGCGACAACAATTATGTCATTGTGGAGGATTTAGC
>NW_011887819.1:596254-617752 GCF_000806365.1 Fopius arisanus
CCATCCGTTGCAGTGATAAAAGGACAATCTCGTCAAAATTTAAAGTTGATATCTCGATTTTTGCGGGGGTGAGAGTGCGTACAACATTTTTTTTTCAAAAACATAAAAGTGACAATAACTATGATTTTTTCCATAATTCATTTTCAAATTTTTGAATGATTCCAATAGAGCTAATCATGGCGAAGAGAATGAAATAAAAAAAAACTGAATACCTTCATTAGTTTTGGAGATATTTCGAAAAAACGATTTATAAACAAATCACGATTTCTCAAAAACGGCTTGACCGATCTAGCAGAATTTTCATTCCATAGTTAGCCTCAACTCTTACCTACTATTTGACAAAATTTCAAATTTTTTGGAATTTTTTTTCCCACCTTTATCTTTTCTTAACTAAAAAATCACCCCTGGCCAGGGGGCACCACGCACAGACATTCTCAAAAACTTTTGTATTTTTACATTTCAGACCATTCTACATCGTTTCCAAGCAAAATTAGAATTTTTTTTTTCCAGTCGGGATCAGACGATTGCAGTGCTTCCATTCGGAAGCAAAATCATTGAAACGTGAATGTCTTTGAATAAAAACCATTCTTATCCTCTCAGTCGTCAAGAATAAGACGAAAAAAGAGGAAGAAACAACGAGGAGGGAAATACATCGATAAATAGTTCGGAGGTAAACTCTGTGGTTCCTGAAATTCCTTAAAAACCCCCCCTCGCTCTGCTATCGCTGTTGAAGCGACGAGTGAGTGATATTTAATTCAATATTTGAATAGCTGCAGAAGGGTAGTAGCGGATAAGTCACTCGTGGTGTTCATTCAGCGATGGTAGATGGTCAGGAAAGGTGAATTCAAAGTTCTAGTGAAGTGCTCAGGTCTATTACATAAATTCATCTTTCTGTGTGCCCATTGTCCTTGACTGTGCTAACATGTGGTCTCTTTGGGGACGACACACCACCACGGCCTCGCCGTGGCCCTGGATAACGCAGAGAGCGGTGTATTAAATGTCATATCTCCCGCACCGATTGTTTTTGGATGTAAAAATTACTACATCCCTAATCAGGTGATGGAAACCCATCCGACTAAATAAAAAACATCTAGAATGGTTAGGTGGACCTGAACTAGACATTTACGTAGGATTTTTTTAGGGTATAACTTAGAAATGTTCCTCCCTCATTCAAATTTGAGAGCGTGCCGGGACTAACGTTCCGGTGAGGCAAGAATTTCACCATATTTTTGGCAGTTACCGCCGGGACGCAAGAGCCAAAGAACGAGTTTTTTCCAGAACAAAACCGACGCCATGAGAGGATCCCACCAGGCAGTTTACCCCTGCCAAAGTCAGGGAATTTTGATAATCTTATCCCAGTACCACCGGTTGCTGGGGGCCCGCAATTTTCGGTTGGCGATTGTTAATCATCGCGTTTGATCATCAGATCGAACCCCCTGTTTCCTCGTTGACGTGTTTGTGAGTGTTTCTCGGTCGTGATTTAACCGAACACCACGGTTGATTGCGTGTGAAAACGTATTAATCGCATGGGGCCGCCCCCATGGAGGTTTCAGGTGGATTTTCGCGAAAATAATTAATAAATAAGCTAATAATTCCGGTAAATTACGTCAGTAAATTATCTCAGGAAAATGGCCTGATTCATTTGCTGTAAACAGATACTGAACAAGATGTATTCCTAGAAGATGTGCATGATAAAACTGATAAGTTTGATTTGGGGGAGCATCGAGAGAAGATCATGCATGCTACTGATTCAAATAACTACAAAAGTACCAACCAAGATCTTTCTAGCAATCACCACACATCTGATGAAATTCCGGACAACGCTCAGGAAAAAAGTGCATTGAGAAATTCCGATTCGAATGGAAACGATTTAACCGTTCGCACATCCACTTTGGATCTCAAGAAAGAACTAGACCAGGTGTGGGCTAAGCATCGTCATTGGCCTGAACCTGAACAGCCTACCACCAAGAGAATTGCCAAGAAGACAGTGCCCTATGCTGCGACTGGACAAGAAGGGCAAGCAGCAATTGAATTAAAAGAAAAGCAGCAGGCTGAACAAGAAAGCATAGCTGCTGAGAAATTACTACCAAGGAAAATAAAAAAGGAAGCTAAGGATTTCAAATGACATTTTAGAAAGTGTTTTGTTTTTTCATGACGTTCCTTCACTTTTACTCGAATTTTCCAAAAATTTTCATTGCAATTTGGATACTACCCGCAAATAGTTTGTTTCTGTCAAATTAATATTATTATCAATGCAATAAACTGTAACGTGGCCAATTTTTCCAGAAGGAAATAATGGACGTTATCCGCCCTTCTTCCTCCGATCAACAAAAGAACCCTATATGAGCGCCAGTTGCTCTTTCTCCTCGGAAGCAACAAACCGAGTTAAAACCAAAGCGGAAACTAATCCTCAGAAACGAAACTAAAACCGTAAATTCTTCCTTCTCTCTCCTTGTTCTCCTCGGACGTTCTTCTCCCAAAAAATCCTCCACACACTCCACACAATAGTTCTCCTCCTCACGATCTTCCCAACATTTCTTCCACACAATTGTTGGCACTCTAGTTCCTCTCACACTATTTCCGCACACTTTTCCCCTTCGCACTGTTTCTCTCCTCCAAAATAGTTCTCACCAGTTCTCTTCACAAATTGTTCGGGGTTTCTTCAGGGCAACTTCTCACAGGGTCTCTTTTCACTTATGGTAATAATCGGTGTAAATCGGGGGCATTCGTTATTGTGTGTCCTTTTCCTTCTTTTGACACAGGGACTTTCTCGAGGGATGTCTTCTTCTTCCGGGGTCACGTGGGGTCCTCTTCCTTGATGCGTGAGTGCTAGGGCGGGGGGAAATGAGGACGGGGGTAAGGAATATCTGGAGATGGGTTGCCCAACGGTAGCGAAAAAAGAGTAACTTAACCCTAACTTAACCTAGGAAAAATAAGCTGTATCAATTAGGGGACAGGGGGGGGGGCGCAAAATTCTGCCTCATCACAAAGTGTATATAATTAGAAAAAAAAGAGAGAACGAGAAAAAAAAAAGACCCTAAAAGGAAAGGGTGGAAAGGGGAAAGAGATATCCGCGGCAAATCCGCAAAATGTTTCAAATATTAGCAACATGAACATTGTAGAGTTGAGGCCAAAAAAATAACAACGTCTGGCGTGAGTTTCGCAGGGCATCGAGGGAGACGGCACCCAGAATTTCACTACTACGGACACTCGCTAATTTCTCGAAAGAAAGGCCGCGGTGGTTGTAGATGGGTGTAGATTCACCCATTGATGCTCTACGCGAGGAGAAAATTAAATTCTTCTCACAGAAAATATCGCTACGGGCAATCGGGTAATTCGCGACGGTCCTGGGCGCAACATAAGCCAAACCTAGACACTCAAGTCGCACATGGCAGCTAAAACATCGGGAATATGCCTCGGCGGTGCAGTGCGCGCAGGAAAAATTGATTACGGAACAAAAAGACGGAAAGAAATGCAGTTTCTCGGCCAGGGAGGTGGCTCATACACGGCACTCAGTTTCAACCAAAATTAGTATACAATCGTACTACCATACGCCAATTAGATCGCAATAGATCCCTCGCGAGAAAATTAATTCCATGGTCACACGGTTTCGCGAAAAGATAAAAAGAGGAGGCAGGCACATTTCCTTTGGCGGGGTGCATCTGCATGGCCGAAAGGCAGTCGGAAAGGGGCAAGAAAACGAATGGGAAGAATACGACAGTCACTAGCTAACCTCTAAATTCCTCATCTTCCCAATTGCGAAAATCCCGGGAGAGAATCCTGGGAGGTGCTCCGTGCTCAGTAGTCCAAACACGACTCTTTTTCTTGATTATTCGAATTTTTGAGCGTACGCTCGGTCGCCATTTTAAACCTGGAATATTGCGACAAGGGAGACACTGGTGACTGGAGTCCCCTGTGAAAAATCTATTGGCTACTGGCATTGGCGTTTTACGCAAAATCAGAAAGGAATGACAGGTTATTATGTCATTTTTCGTCTCTCCGACACAGAGAAATTAGTAACTCATCAATAAATCGCGTGATGAGAGAAGAAAACGCCCAACACCAAAACCCACCATGAAGAAAAGCCAAAGTACTCACCGGGGCGTTCCTGGCTCACTTATCCCCCAAAACTCCTTTTCGCAATGTTCGATGTGGTCGCGGGTGTCCTCGGGGCACTCCAACACAGGAAAATCATTTCTTCACAGCGGAAAAATATTATTTTTCAAAAATCTTCTACAACAATTCCTCCCACGTGTTGTAGCTGGTGATAAAAACGCGACTAGACGCCACAGGCGATCGTCTCCCATACCGTAACGTGAACCCAGCACCACGTGCGCTTAAATTACGCAATAATCAGGGTTTCTCCCGCGCGGTAAACAAATTCAAATTTAAAGAGAATGTATGTCGGGGTGGGACGTATTGACCTAATTTTTCTCCTTTAATCCCTCGAGATAAGCCTGACAAAGCTCTTACTTCTCGAACGCGAACCCTAAACGTAATTAAAATCTGTCACTCACGACTTTGGCCATCCCAGTAGGGCCTTCCACTTAAAACCAAAAACGGACCCACCCTAACCCAGAATTTTTTGGGGATCGTTACCCCTCATAACAAAAATGTTGTCTGGCTATGCTAAGTTTCTCTCGCGTGCTTTACACTTACGCAATCCCAAGGGATTCTTGCGGAATTCCTTACAAAACTTCATTACAAATCGGAAATTAATCCGTGTTCCGTAAATGGGTAGGTAATTTTCCACTTATGGCAAAAATGTTCCGCTCTTGGCCGGTCAAACTTGGATGCAATTATTGAATTTTTACAATTATTTTCCAATGAATAATTTAAAAAAAATTTTTTTTCAGAAAGCTTACAAAAATTGGAATCGAGCAGTATTTTTCGCTGATTTTTTACGAAAAAAGTCTATTTTATATATTTGGGGAAACCTCCGAAACGAGTTAAATCTTCCGTAAATGGGCAGTTTACCCTACCAAGAGAATAAGTGTGTGTCTAATGATACGATGAAAAGCGAAAGTTCAGCGATTGAGAAGGGGAATATCTCGAGAAAACGTAAGCAAACGCCGTCAGTAATTGAGAGGATTGCCGGCTAAACATAAATCTCGATTGTCGACAGACACTGCAAACTCGCCTTCAATGCTGATATTTTAGAAATTAAATACAAGGTAAAATCCCAGAAAAAATTAGTGGCTTCACGGGCCACGATATATGACAAGTTGAAATCTTGGGGGAATAACACATCAATGACCTCGATATTGCACGGTGGCGAATACAAAGGAATCAATATTTCACGCGACAATAGAACAATTCAAATAAAGAAGAGAGACAAAAGTCGAAATTATTATTTCAGCACAAACTACAGATTTTCTAAAGAACAGAAACTCGGAAACTAATCACGAGTTAACGAAATCGTAAATTTTTTTGACACCGCGATCTGCCCGTCGTTTCCCGAAGTATTTTCCTGCAATTTCAGAAAAAATAATGAAGACATTCCTCCTCCACAATATTTCGAGGTATAAAGGGAAAAACAGGCAAAATGGACACTTTTTTTCATACACAAGAATTAAATCTAATATATCACCGACGGTAGTGGCCGTGCGGTTAGAGTGCTAGACTAGCATGCCAACGATCCGGGTTCGATCCCGGGCACCGGTGGTCAAAATTTATAGCGCTCTAATCTCACAGTTTCACTGTCGAACGGTACTCCTGTCAAAAGGACGACTGTACCAGGGCAGGTTTTTCCCCTCGAATGAGGTTTTTCCCTCCCTTCGGCAAATGCGGCAGAGGGGGTTTGGGGGGTGGGAAGGGAACAAATCGTAAAGACCCGAAAGGGTATACGAAAGGAAAAAGTTTTTTTATATCTAATATATTATTGAATATCTACAGATAAATAATCTTATATTATAATTAATAAATACTGTCTTCATATCATTAATGGAAACTCCAATATTTTCACACCATCTAGTGGTAGCTGATACTAACGTACCAATTAATTTTGCAAGTTCCCGAATTTTACATGAGGATCATAAGTTTTTCCACAAACTTACGAAAAAGATCTCGTTTTTCGTGGGGAAGTTTGATGGCCAAATTTTTCGTATCAATGATAAATCCTAAAAATTTTAGTCCTGTCTGCAAAACTAGGTGGCATTTATCCGAATTGAGGATTAAACATAATGATTGTAAAAGTCTACGTCTTCTTTTGAAGGAAATTTCCCTAAGCAGTCTATAATCAATACTAGAATTAACTGCAATAAAAGAGAGATATTAAATAAGTGGAAATTGTATGGGACAAGCAACTGCATTGGACCGCAAGGAAAAACCTAATGAAGTCGAGGTGGCGTCGACCGCAGGGATACACGAAAGGAACTATCTTTTCTTATTCTATAGGCATTTTCTGTGATGGACCGCATGGTAAGAGCTTTACTACACATTGGATCTGGAGGACGAGATGGCGAAATATTATTCCGAGAATGTTGTGCGATATGGTGGAGCCAATGATAAATTAATTCATTGTTTAAGACTCGATACTGACGTAAATAATCTAGTATATCGCAGCACGGACTGGAACTCACATATTCACAAATGTTATTCGTCCCGAATATTCAAGGAAATAATAGTGATTATCTTGTAATGAGGATGAAAAGTGTCATTTTGTGATAATAACTATTTCTGCGGAGCAGCCCATAAAATATACATGTATCACTGGATAGCAGAAAAAGTATCCGACCACAATTGCTCTTCCCAATTTCCAATTGCCGTTCCCAAACAAGTTTTCAATTACATTTTAATGACTACTATGACTCCAACATTCCATAATTCCTTGTGCCACAAAATCGCGGGGACGATGAAATCACAATTTACCACGAAATAGCTATTTACCACCTTTGTTTGAAAATGCTCTTGCTTTCCTGGAGGGAAGGGATGTTGCGGACGCCGCAGTTACTACGGTTAAAATTTTTGTTTATCCGGAAAACTTGATGTAACTACAAAAAAAGAGGGCTTGGGAAAACCACACACAATAGTAAGGAATGTCGATATGACCAGCATAAATGCCGATTATGCGAAATGACCACAATAAAAGGGACCACTTAGCAGGTATTCAAATGGCCGTTATTATGACCTGAGAGACGTTAAGGAGTGACCATCAAAGCGACAACACCTGGAAACCACGAATCATCTAAAAAGAAGCCATACAATAGCTCAAAAGCACAACTAAGGAGATGCTTTTCACTTTTTTTCTTCCCTCTATTGAATCTGGGCGCCAATGACTTCAACAACGCTCCAATGGTAACCGCAGATGGAAGCTGCCTCAAAGAATTAAAAATGTCGGCAATTTAGAGATGGACCACCTCAACCACGGGGTTACCGATATCGACAAAACAAAAGGCAGGCCAATAGGGGGGTACATCTGCCCCGAATGCCTCCCCTCATTGGTTACAGGGAGTTGGCCGGGACCAGGACGTCACCTGCACCCCATACCCAACGAAAGTTATGAGATGGCTTCCAGGAATTGCCACAATTCACCAGATGATTTATTGTTGTCCAAAAAAGGGGACATGTCCAGCCTCAAAGGGTCCACTCCATTTGACACGCGAGCCTCCTAATGAACAATAGTCATCCATCGCCGAAGGAGGTGTCAAATTTATGGGCCATGAACGTCAGAAAAATGGGTAAACATGCCACTTTTGACATCAGAAGAACACTAATTATAGAGAGGCCAATGCGCGCTCGTCCCGCCTCTTTCTCAAATTTTCTCCCGCACCTGGGGAAATGGGGGGTAACATCAGAGTGAGGGTACATTGCCCAGAAACATCCCTTTTGAATACATTGTTAAACATATGCAGATGACGTCCACCATACCGCAAAAAACGTTGGATGAAAAAATCTCAAAATGCCAACGGCTGTAGGGGAATCACGCCCGAACAGTATAAAAAGCGCGATTTTTCGCCACATAAAGTCAGTCTAAATTAAATGTTCGAGTCGAAATCTTCAAGTGGTACCCTGCTCGTCATCCAGTTCAACTCTCCAGGCTCAGTCGTCAAGGGAGCAACTCTGCAGGACCACCCTCTGACGTCACCACTGGGCGCAGTCCAAGCGAACAACTCGATGCTCCTTGCAACCCCAGATTCAGTGCTCAACTTTAATCACAACCAACGGGTCCGAAGTAAAATTTCGACTCTTGGGTATTGACGAGGGGCCCTGCTCATTATTCAAGCTGACCCTTCAAGTTCGGTCTGTCGCGAAACAACTCTGCGGCATCGCCCACTCTCATTGCTACTATATCAAGTGGACAACTCGATTTTCTTCGCCACGTCAAATCGCCGGGTGTTCTTCAAGGGAGACAAGCCAGCTGGTCCCATTACAAATTCTCGAAGCTATTATTTTCACGACCTAAGGAGGTTTAAGTGAAAGCGTTTTGAGTGAAGAAAGTATCGGACATTTTTTCCAGAAAAACTGGAAAATGCCTGAGTCAATTTGGTTTAGAATTTGCTCCGGTGTACTAGAAAGAAATATTTATCAAATGAACAACAACAAATGTCATGGAATCATTTTTACTGAAAAATAATCCAATTACGCAGGCCGACTTGCTGAGCTGATTTTTGTTTCAGAGTGAGGCCAAACGTGACGGTCCCAAAGTTTAAATAATTCGAAGACATACATGTAACGATTTTTTCGTGGACGAATGAAATTTTGTTTTCACTTTCCCCAGATAATCAATAAAAATTATCTTTTATATTATCTCACCGATAACCGTTATTACAATTATCTTAATTTTTATGATTGAAATTAAAGGTATTAACTTAAAAATTGATCCAGTTTAAAAAATTCACATGCCAAAATTGGCGTATTGCAGCTTGCTTTCCTCACATTCTCCGAAATTTATCCTATTGAAGGTGGAGTGTATTTACGCCATAATTCACCCACATAAAAACTGTACAACTTCAAATCTAATTGAGTTCAAGCTCATTGATCTTCCCAGTAGACTCCACGATGCTCCAATCTTCTCTCTGAAATTTTTTTGACTTTCAACTAGTTCCAGGATACCAAAGATTGTATTTGAAAAATTGAACTACTGAGATGAATTCGCTCAAACTTCCCTCAGAGAATAATTTTCTTGCGATATTTTGATGAATGAACTCAATGGATCTTAATACGTAATATAAATCCGGACTCTTACACGGTTTACGGATTTTCTAACGCGTTGTCTCTAACAACTCAGCAATAATTTAATTAATTCTCAATGCTTACTCAACAAAAGTTTGTACAGAATTATGTATTTTTCGACAAGTGTGCATGAAGCGCGAGGTGTTTTATTATTTCGCCTTCAACGACTTTATTGCGACTTCCCGACCTATACTTCCTATTTTCCAACGCCCGACCATCCAAAATCCATGTTCCTCAACAACCATTACAAGCCTCGACGGACCGTCCAGTGCGTCCTGGAATTCGAAGTGCGAAGGTCACGCATGGAAATTCAAATACGCCAAAAAGTGTAATAATCAACGTTTTGTTTACGTCGTTCGTGACCACCGGTACTTGGTTCAAAGTATGTACAAGGTTGATAGTTAAGAATATTGTTTTCCCAGTGAGATTAGCGGGAAAATCCTTCAGAACACGAGTAGGATATCGATTGGACATTTTTCATGCGTTTAGCTGTTGGTAATCCCCACAAAGTCAAACTTGTTTCATCAGGCTCCCCCAGGCTCCTGAGGTTCGTTGGTGAGAGCTGGGAGAGGGGTCTCATGCACTCAAAGAATCTACCTGCTCTAATTCGATTCTCCGTTCTCCTTGAGCTCTGGTTTGTCTAGTACCGGCAGAGGACGACAGCGAGATCGAGCAGCAATTTTCAACTTTTCATAAATGTGAATTATGAACATCAATTTTTCACTCGAAATAGGCAACAATATTAGACAAAAAATTTTTTTATGCCATCATGATAAGAAATCACCCTTGATAATTATTTAGTGTTTAAGCGATTTTTGCCGGAATTCAATGAATAAAATACAATCTTTGTCGACAACTCTGACTAAGCAATAACTTTATCCAAAGATGTGAAGCAAATAATTCGTAGATAAATAGTAATTGTTGATAGGGGCTGCTTGATTGTCATTAACAAAATTGAATTAATCATTTTTTATTTTATTTAGTTACCGGAGTATCTGAAATATACTTCTGCATGTTTCCAAAACTTTCAGTTTTTGATATATTGGAATGAAATGTAATATTCGAACGGATTTTGGAGGGATGAACAATATTCGGGCAATTTCAAAAGGAAATTTTTTTTTTTGTTATGAATAAAAAAAATCATTTTTCATTTGGACGTTGCAAAATTACCAAAATTCAAAGTGTAATGTGAAAATCTGTTGGATATCCTGTCAGCTGACAGGCACTCACACATACACACCAGGCTCACGCATTCTCTCCCCACTCACGCACACCTGACGCGCTCACCTCAGATGACCGGGGGTTATTAATTCGGACACCTGAGGCGCCACGTCCTGGACAGCTCTCCATTACCTTTTGATATATATCAAAATAGGTCATGTGACCATTGGAATTAGGGCACATGGCACCTGTAAGCCCGTGTCTCTCTCTCATTCGTTTCCGGGAACTCGTGATAAGCTCTGCTCTATTTACTACCGCTTTGTTATTGTTCCTCGGGTCAACTCATTCTGTGGCAGCGCATTATTATCTTTACTAAGAATTCGGTCCGCTCATTATTTAGTTTACTGAGTGACTCATTAATTGTGAATAATACAGTGTAATTATCGACGTTTATATTGACAAAAATACAGTGATAGTGATCACGTGCACGTGTTCAAGTCATTTTTCGGATTCGCTCCTCCACGCTTCCGTAATCCAGCCACATCCCGTCCACCAATTAATTATTCCCACTGATCCAGGCATCTCATTGAACAAAATCTGCCATAAAATTTGCAAAAATTCCTCAGTCGACAGTAGCAACTTTTCATTTTTCAAATTTAGAGTTCCAATATTTGAGAGGAAAATAATAATTGCCGACTACCATTTCAGAAATATATGCTCCAAGGTTTTTCTACTCAAATTTCACATTTTTAATTTTATATTTAAAATTTAGAACTTAAGTTTAGCGCCCATTCTGGCGAGTCGGCCTTTCTTATTTGACTCGCACGCCACTCTGTGTGGCTGACGGGAATGTCGTCACCACTGAGACGTATTCGCACACAATGGTTGGCTAATTGCGTACCTATTTGGACAAGAGGATTATTCCGACTCCTGTAATAGGCTAGCTCCCGCTAACCTGAAGGTTGCCCGGTCCTCATTTATCCGACTTTTTCCATACCAGGTGAATAGGGGAAGGGTAGGGGATCTTCGACGATTGAGTTAGTCCCACTTACATCATCTTATTGAACTTCGCGACGGCGATTTTCAGTTTGTCAGAGGCGAGGCGTCATCCGTTGCTCGATACTGGAGGTCCAACTATGGTCAGACTGAGAAATTCCTTCCGGTTTCTTTAAATTAGAAAATTCCGTGAGGAGCTGTAACGAGATTTCCTCGTCACTAGGGAATATCACTAGTAAAATAACTGGGTGAAATGAACGACATCTAACGCCGGCTGAAATAACCGAGCGAAAGATGAATAGACCATCGGATGACGGCCAATCAGGCCGCTCCGATGGTAAATTAGACCAATCACATAGTGGGAAGAAACGTGGTAGGGTGATACCATGTTTCAGAATACTGTGATGGCGCTGACGATAGCTGTTTCCTCATTCGGAAATCCACCGCGCTGTGTTAGGGAGTTCAGGGCCGACGTAGAGGCGTTCCAACTGGGTGGTTCCGAAGGGCGCCGTCGACTTAGACCGGGGACCAACGGCTAGGTGAAAGGACTAGCGCCCCCGGGATCCCGTCGAGTTGATTGGTGGCTGTGGGTAACGGATGACCCACAGTCGCTGAGATGCTCAGACTAGGGGGAGAAGGCCCTGGTAGATTTCAAGACAGTTCGCGTTGAGTGCAGGTCTCGAGCGGATGTTTTAGGAGCTCGGGATCAGTTGGTGGCAATAATCCCTGCCGGGATTATGAAGGGTACGTGGTTCCAAGGAATCTTGGAATAGCGAGAGAAGGGGACACTTATGTGTCCCCGATCAGTGCAATGGATTACTTTGAGGCAACGGACGAGAGTCCGAGGCTACAGAGATCCATCTCTAGGGCGAAATCCATGGTGTTGAGATGGACTAAGGGCTGGGAATCAAGGCGTTTCCCGTCGGTCCGGTCACACGCGCCTCCATGGGAAGTAACTCTAGTTTTGACTCGCGATGAGATTGCTATTACGGAGCTCTCGAGTTGGGGTGGACGTTAGGTGGGTGAGAAAGGTCTCCGGATACCTACGTCGCATGTGCCTCGAGCAGTTCGGCGCCCTGCGGGGTGAGAAAGATTCGCAGGTAATCGGTGTCTTGTCTAGGGTTGAGCCACCCCAGAGGAGAGAGTACCACGTGAGAGGGATGGTCACATCCCTCCACGAGAGTCTGGGGGATACGTTCCCCGAAAGATATCGTTGACGATGCCGTAAGCACGGCAGAAGTTAGTGATTGAAGTTACTCGTACGTTGGTGAACCTCGCCCACTCTACCGTGTCATGCTGATGCTGGCTCGGCATTGTGAGACCCGCCACCGAAAGTCCGCGGAGTTGACGAAATTCCTTCGCGGCTGGTTTTCCGTCAGGTTTTCCAGAAAAACCTGGCTGGCGCCCAATCGTGAACGATAGAGGCGGCAGCCAGAATAGTTTGAGGATTATCCCGGGGTGTTGATCCGGGAAAAATACTCTTACAGAGCTGTCACCATGATGGGTCGACAGGCACGACTTTCGTTTTTGAGATGACACTCCGGGGCGACACTTTGAACAGGGTCGTTAATCCAGCGGTTAAGTTTATCAGGCGGCTGTTCTTCAGGTCAGGTAAAATGCTGCAATAATCCGAAAAATTGGCAATAATCATTGATTTCGTTCTGTCCGCCCCTATGAAGTGCAATTGAAAATCTCTCCTGAGGCTGAGGATAGCCACACCCGTCTCAACGTTATCGGGAAATTTATTCCACCCAGAAAAACATTATTACAGAAAGTCTTCAAAAATATTCAGTGGAGCACGACATAACCGACATTCCTTCCGTCATGTACGACGAAGAGTGCAACTTTTTCGGGCCGTCAGGAGGCGACGGTGGGAGAGAGAGGCGCGGAACGGTGGGGGGGGGGGGGCGGGGGGTCAGTGTTGCACTTAAGTTGCTGGAGGAGAAAAATATCTATGCTAATGATTATAAGTAACATATTGGATTTTCGCTCGCAACAACATTTCATGTATACAGCAGATATATGCCGAGCATATCCGTGTTATATTTATGTGCTCGCATATCTTCAGCATATATCTGAGATATTCTCTTTATGACTAAAATATATGTGCTGTTTTCCATGCAGGGTTATTCCTAGAACAAAAATCTTCCATGAAGGCCGTCGTCAAGTGTCAAGTATCTTAAGAATTTTGATTCCAGTTTCATGTGAACTTTAAAGACAGTAGAAATAAAGCTTTCATTTGAAGGACTCATTGAAAGACAGACTTTAACATATCATACAAGGGATTCTTGTCGCAGTTTTCTGTGTGTAACGTAGGATAATTGTTTTTTCTTACCAGAGCAAGTTTTTCGCATAATTGCTGGGATGACTCCGTCGAACCATTCTCCAGTCTTAAGATTATATTCACCATATAATTCGCCCAGGCTTAGTGCTTTCGGATTGATCGGATATACATGTACCGCCTCGAAGCCAAATTTTCCATGTTTTTTCATTGCTGTAATTGTATTATGTAAGGTTTTCCAGGTTACTGATTTCCCAGAATTGGATTCTCCAATAATCATTGTCGAATGTCTAGAGTTTTTTGTCTCATATAATTCAATGACTTTTGTCAATAGATTTGTAGTAGGCTGTAAAGAAAACCAGTATACATTAATAAAGAAGTATAGTTCTCAAAAGAGTGAACTTCAGTAAAAAAGAAATATTGTTGTTTTTCAAATTATGAATAAAGGAGATGTATCGATATTCTGTGGAATAACGCATTCATCCACCATATATCCATTTGAAAAATGTAGTCTGTATCCCATATATACGGATGAAAACGTACGCGATATTGATATTGCGGACGCTACAATTTACTGCAGTCAAATTTTGATACATCTGAAAAACCTGGAATGACAACACAAAAGGGTAGCTTGAGGGGACAAAACCCCACATAATAATGTTGAATATCGGTATATCTAGCCTAAATATCGATTATGCGAGTAAAACGCAATAAAAGCGAATACCCGGCAGGTACTCAAATGGCCGTAATTATAACCTGAGAGAAGTTAAGAAGTGACCACGAAGAGGACAACACCTGGAAACCACGAATCATCTAAAAGACGCTACACAATTGCGTAAGGGCATTTCTGAAGAGATCTTTTTCACGTCTTGTCTTATTCTATTGAACACGGAGGATCAGTAACTTAAACGCCCATCCAATGGTAACCACAGATTCTAGTAGCAACTTAAACATCCCTCCAATGATAACCGCAGATGGGGGTAGCCGCAGAGAATTAAAAATGTCGACAACCTAAAAATGTACTTCCTCAAGAATCAGTTCACTGATATTGACGGAAGACGAGACAAGCCAATACGGGTACAACTGTTCCGAGAACCTCCCCCCCTTGGTTACAGCACATTGGCCGGGACCATGACGTCACCTGCCCCCAATATCCGACGAAAGTTTAGATGGGTTCCAGGAATTTGCCCAATTCACGAGATGGATTCTTACTGTGCAAACAAGTGAACACCAGATTCAAATGGTCCACTCCAGTCCATAGTAAAATTTCAACTCCTGGTATTCAAAGAGGGGCCCTACTCATTATTAAAGCAGTCCCTTCGAAACCCATCTGTTGGGAAGCAGCTCTGCAGCATCGCATACTCTTATTACTACTGACGCCTAGTTCGAGTGGACAACTCGACACTCTTCATTGCGTCAGATCGACTGCCTTACTTCAACGGAAGCCAGTCAGCCAGTCCCATCAAGAATTCTTGATCTTCAACGTGGGGTCTTGCTAACTATTAAAGCTGACCCTTCGAGATCCGTCTGTTCGGAAACAGCTCTGCGAGACCAGCCTCTTTCATCATCACTGACGCCTAGCTAGGGCGTACAGCTTAACTCTTCGCGTCACATCGGATCGTCGGCGCCGATTTAGCTGGAATTGGCCAGTCGGTTAAAATTATTCATCGAGTGTTATCTACCCGGTTGTTTAGGTGACTATCTAAGAAGGAGCCAACTCTGCCGAACCAGCTCTTGTTGCCGAAATAGGCTTCACCCCGAGTGTGCAGCTGAGGGATTTTTATACGGCTAGCAATATAAAGCGAGGTAACAACCAAGTTCTTCATGAGTGGACAACTCAGGCCGGTCAACACCATCTGCATCACTGCTACAAAAGCGTGTTTGAGCGTTTTCAATTCCATCAGTGCTGGAAGAAATAGCATATTTTTGGTGTTCTTCGGAATCTACTAGGAAGAAGAAAGAACGAGAGACCGTCCCCGCCCATCTGCCATTTATTTCTACCACAATAAGTCAGAAAAACACACCCACAACATTTACACTTTTCTTCCCTACACTTCTTCCACCTCTACCGCTTGTTTTTATCTTAGATTTTGACTATACTGTATGTCAGATAACGAATAAGAAATTAAAAAATCTATTTAAAACGAACTTTAACGGTTTCTCTTTCTTTGTGTGCTAATTCCTCATTTAATAACCAATGTGTACTTCACTACTTAGTCCCACGTAATAAGCCCCACTAAATGAGATTTATAAGATCCTTTCTTCTCCGGATACTCCCTGTCATGACTAGTCATGGTCAACTCGCTTCAAAAGTTCACCTCTTATTCGATATTTCGACCTACCTAGTGACCCAGAGTCCGTAACACAATAGGATCATTCAATCGTTTTAAGCGATTGCACGCCAATATTTATTCAAATCTATTCAAAGAGAAATTTATAACAACAAAATTCTCCGATCTCCGTGCTCGGATTTTCACCGAATTCCATCCATGCATTCTCATACATACTCGCACACTCATGACCCGCCTAGCTGTTAATATCGCTCGCCTCCGATGACCAGTGGTTTCTCATCTCTGACAGCTGAGGTGCAGCTTGATGTACAGGTGCAATTGACTATTGTGATGATTGATACCTTGCGGCTTATCACTCCCTCATTGGAATTTCATCGTTGTGAGAATATTTACGTAATGCGAAAGTCCAATGAGAATTGCGCATTACGTTTTATTGACCATCTCTTTCCCATCTGAATTCTCCGTCATCTATCACAGTCGTCACTCGCTTTCATTTTGATGGTCGGCTCTTTAATCTAATTTATTTCACTTGTATAAAAGACGTAATTATTGACTCATTAAATTGACGTTTTATGCCCACCCCACGCCACTAATTTATTGGGCCTTGTGGTTGATCTTCCGGTCATCCACTCATATGTTGTCCGTATCCTAAAAATACACCGAAAACGAGATCCCGTCTCAACCATTTTCGTCCTTCCAGCCGCATCCACGAGATATTTTCCAGGTTGGGTCCACTGTAAGCCATTGATTCTCGCCTGCTCTGACGTCTGGAACTATCGTGGGTGAGAGGGTATTTGGACCGGCCGGAGAACTCGCACGAAGGCCACTATTTTTTTCAAATCGAATGTTTCAATTCTTAATTTTCATTTTGCCATTTTCAATTTGATACTGTGTTAATAAGAGAAGTCTACCCTATTCGACGTAACCGTCACTTCCAATATTTGAATTTCAGATCTGTATTTAATATGAATTTTATAGAGGACCGCGCGGACATGACTTCCGCGGTCGTAACGCCTCAGCGTAAAGATTGTAACACTTTTCCTAATCTCGTCCCTGAGATTATCCATTTCTTTAAAAATTAATTTTTTACTATGTAACTAGATTATCTCGTTACTAAGTAAAATAACTGGAAAAAGTCACAATGAGTAGGTAGATACATATGACGCCGGCTGAAAAAGGCGAGCGAAAGAAAATTAAGCCATCGGGCGACGGCCAATCAGGCCGCTCCGAAGGTGAGTGAGACGAATCATATAGTGGAAAGAAACGCAGTCGGGTGATACCACGTCTCGGAAAACTGTAATTATGCTGACGATGATTGTCGATTATTTCGGTAACCTACTCAGCTGTGTTCGGGAGTTCAGGGCCGACGTACAGGCGTACCGACTCAGTGATTCCAAATGGCACCGTTGACTTAGACCAGGGATCAACGGCTAGGACGAGCGCCCCCGTGATTCCGTCGAGCTGATTGGTGGTTCTGGGGTAACGGATAACCCACAAACACCGAGAGGTTTAGGCTAGGGGAAGAAAATCTTGGGAGATCTCAAGGCAGTCAGAGTTAAGTGCTAGTGTCAAGCAGACGTTTCACGAGCTCGACACTAGTTGGTCCCAATCATCCCCGTTGGGGTTATTCTGTGCACGCGTTTTCGATCTTAGATTGGCACTCTTATGCCTCCCCGACTAGTAGTATGAATTGCTTTGTGGCTGTGGAGCGAATATTTCTGACCACAGAGACCCGTGTCCAGGGTGAAACTCATGGTGTTGGATGTAAGAGATTAAGGGTTGGGAATCGAGTTGATTCCTGTAGGCCCGATCGCACGTCCCTCCGTGAGAAGTAGTTCTGATTTTGTCTCACAATGAGATTGGTGTTCCTAAATAGCCTCGAGTTGGGATGAATATTAGGTGGGTGAACAAGGGCCCCGGAGGCCAATATCGCATGTAAATCGAAATGTTTAGCGCACTGCGAGGTGAAAAGGATTCGCATGTAATGCGGGTCTCGTTCGGGGTCGAGCCACCATGGAGGACAGCAGAAGACGTGTGAGAGATGGCAACATCTCTCCGTGACAGACCTGGGGAGTATGTTCGCCAATAATTCTGGCGTAACGACATTGCAACAGGGGGTGAAGTCGGGAACGACAGTTACTCACACGTCGGTGAACCCCGCCCACTCTACCGTGTCATGCTGATACTGGCTCAGCATTATTAGACCCGCTACCAGAAGTCGGACGAACTTCCTTCGCGGGTGCTCTTCGTCAGGTTTTCAAGACCAATCGTGGGCGATAAAGTTGATAGCCAGAATAGTTGCTTGCTTGCTTCATTGGCTCCGTATTAATTGGTTATCTCTTTTAATCTAGCTCCTTGTTTCATCTGCTGCATTAACCCTTGCTTTCTGTTCCCTTTTCGGCCAGTTGGTATTACTTATTTACCTGAAGATAGCAACTCTCGAAGTCACTATCGTGCTGCTGTTGACTCGAGCGGTCTTCATAGAAGGCAATTCAAGGAGTCCTTGGAGGAGGGCCTCCAGCAGCTTGGCGTTACTGCACTACATCCCACACAGATAATACCGAAGAGTTACTAGGCCCACACGGAGGCTTCTCGCGAGAAAACGGTACCCACCAAATCATAAATGTAACCTCTCTCGACTATTTTGAAAATTATGTTTTCGACGTTGCTCTTAAAATTTATGCTTCTGTTAGGGTAGCTCTGCTGCAGTTCCTGGACGGCAAGAGTGCTACTAACCTAAACCAGTAACTATGTGTGTCTAGGGATTCGGCCCGACAGGCCGACCGCTAGCCTTAACTCGACTCCCGCATCACCTGGCTGGCTGAGAGTTCGTCAGCGATCTGCTCGACAACCTCCTTAAATCTCCGATTCTGGAAGAAGTTCCTGGACGTGTTGACTTGAACCTCTCAGCTACAGTGTGAGGACCATTTCAGTCAGATTCACTGTAGAGACACCTCGGGGCGGTACATTGTCCATTCCGTTCTTACAAAGCTCACATCTTACAGCACTGGGTTATCTACTATGAATGCTCGCTAGGATTTCCATAGATCGACGATTTATCAGCTCAACTCTGGCGTTCTCATGGAATATGTTAATCTTGATCATATGAGGTTGGTGGTTCCTTTTTATTCGAGTTCTTCAGCTTCAGTTGATGTAGAGAGCACTTGTTACTTTAACGAGAAGATCATAGCACATAGAGCTCAGGCTTCGAGCGGTTGAAAGTCTCCGAGAGGCTTCGAGTAGGCCCATCTGACATTCGTAGAAGCTACTACCTTCCTCCTCCTATCACAGTCAGAGAGAGTTGCGAAACAACAAAATTTGGAGTTGATTTCAATATATCAGCGAAGACCAGCACTGGGAAACTGGTTATCGATGTTTTCTATGCCATATATCAGATGTTTATCTCTGACCAGTAGGGAGCATAAGGTCATCTTCATAACGGACATATCTAAGATGTTCCGTCAGATTAGGGTTCATGAAGACAAGTGGCCGAAGATTGGACGGAGCAACTCAAATAAAAAATTCTACTAATTCTAATTTCTACCAATTACTGATTCTCGACCGGTTCGCGTGAATTTAAAGACATCCACCAGACGGGAAGTCACGTTCAATGGCGGGAGTTTGTGAACAAAAGAGGAGAGTATTGTATTGATTTTATTTTTGTTGTATTTTGAATCAATATTTCGCGCCACTGCGTTCGATCTGAGAACATCGCCGACGATTCCCAGGAAGCCGGAAATTTATTGAGTAATGATGTGAGACAATTATTGCTCTCAGTTCAGCAGAGAACGTAGGGATTGATCAGAGATATTAAGGATGCGCTGAGAATTTATTTTCATTGATTGATGACAATTAATTATTTTAATTAAGCATCGCAAAAATTAGCAGCACATGCGTTTTGGGTCGAATTGTATCTGTCGCGCATGTCCAATTCATTGGAATTGGTGGATGATAACGTTGTCACCCCCCTCGCCAATCATCTAATTAACTACGTTACCTACTTGTTGCCCATTTTCACGTGCGTTGCGAAAATCACTTCCCGTTTGGTCGTATTTCGGAGCGGACCTGTTGGAAATTTTTGTGTTCAAGGACGCTGTTCTTATTGGTCAACGTTTTGAAAAACTCTGATGATTGTCGGGGACTTCAGGTGAACGCGGTGGCCAATTTTTGTTAATAATTGTCTCGTTTATTGTGGGCAGAGATTATAATTTGTATTATTTGGTGTTACGTACACCCGAGTCCTGTAGGACTGTTAAATTAATTATTTTATCAGGGAATCTCTGGCCACTCGAATCTGTGAAATTTTGGTGACTCCCTCTCCCTCTTCAATAATTTATTTGAAATTATTTTTTTTTATGTTAATGATTTTTTTTATTATGTTAATTGGTTAGTTTCGAGACTTTTGGTTGATAACTTTCGTCGCGACAAAGTGTGAAAACATCGTCATTGAATTTGATTTAAGTTCGCTGCTTTTAAGATCTTGTGATTTCGGAATATTTGTCTCTAAATTGTATTTATTCCGAGTGTTTTGATCATTCCAGGTCACGTAGACCTATCTATTTTCTGTATTGCTATTTAACTCATTGAATTTCGTTGACAATTTTGAGTACATTATTTCTGATTTAAAACTTGTGACTTTTGCGACATTTAGCATTTGAGTTTCGTAACTGAGTTGTTTTTCATTAATTTATTATTTCTTTTAGACTACTAACAATTGAGTCTCGTGACTCAGTTGTTTATTATTATATTATTTCTGATTTCTTCGACTAATCGATAGTTATTTATTTATTTATTAAAAAAATTTTTTTTTTTTAACTTATCAGACCTTAGAAACTATTTGTTTATTTTAATCAGACACCAGTGACTTATTCAAAACTATATTGAGTGTGCAGTAACGCCTAATCGATTTGAGGGGATTTTATTTCAATTTATTTTTTTTATTGCATCGAGATATTTTAACTTATTAAAAATTGTTCTCCCCGACAATTCGCGAGTTTTATAATGTTGTCAATTTATTTTGCATCCCCTTTCAGCTTCCGATTATTTTCAAATCTCTACGTGTGAGCTACTGGAGGACTTGGAGCTGAGAGTGGAGAAAGATTTCGATATGGCGGTCATTCCGTTAAAATTGAAATATATATGAAATATAAACCATATACTTTATTCAATATTTTATGATGAAAAGAGACGTGGGAATTCTCATTGTGCAATCCTCATATTTTTATAACCTAAGGGAAAACTTCAAAAAAAACATTACATTAGACGTTTTCATTTTATAATCTCTCTGATTCTAGCTCAGAGGCTGGTTCTTAATATTTGAATTCCGATTCTTATATATCTATCGTTGAAAAATGAAATGGAAACTCATGTAGTAGCACCACAAAAGTAACAATACGCGGAAAATTATACAAAAATTTCCAATGGTTGGTATATGGCACTGTCTTGATTCTATTGTCTATTGATTAAGTCATTAGCAGACACTCTGAATTATTTTGCGCGAGAGAGTGAGAGTGAGAGTGAGAGTGAGAGTGAGAGTGAGAGTGAGAGTGAGAGTGAGAGTGAGAGTGAGAGTGAGAGTGAGAGTGAGAGTGAGAG
>NW_011887819.1:618422-630264 GCF_000806365.1 Fopius arisanus
GAGAGAGAGAGAGAGAGAGAGAGAGAGAGAGAGAGAGAGAGAGAGAGAGAGAGAGGGTTCATTATAAATGTCGTTATTGGAGAAATGAGTCAAAAAGCATGTTAAAAAATGTTGATAATATTCCATTTAATTCAGGAAATTGAATTTTTAGAATGATTTCAATATTTTTTTATGGATAATGCTTATTTTATATTTCGTTTAATAGGCTAGATTAGATTAATAAACGCGGAGGGTCGGACTGACCTCCCCAATGCCACCGAACACAAGTTACAATTATTGTACCTCCGCCTGTTTGAGGCTCATATTATATATTCAGCCCGGTCTTTTTGCCAGTCTTGACAAATGTGTTGCTTCCTTCCTTGCGACTTGACTAGCGGTCGAGAAAGCAGTGCGCCGCCAATGTTGTCTCTCCTGCTTCCTCTGCGCAGTGGATTCCGGACAATTCCAAAAAATATGCTACATCCTCTAGCACTGGTGGTCTTGAAAATGTCCAAACACGCTTCTGTAACGTTGGGCTCGTTGGTGGAAATTCAAGTTGCGCACTCAATCTGTGGCTGCAAGGAGAGCCGAGTTATACGCTCGAACTATGCCCAGTGGTAACTATTGGAAGTGGGTGTTGATAATTAACCTCTACAGATTCGGTTGAATTGATTGACTTCAATTGATGATGTTTGAGATTACTATGGATATAAAAATGAGATATTCATGGTGAGGAGAACGTGGTACAAGCTGATATGCCGAGCAAAGCAATTAAATAGATCCGTGTAGACCACTACTTTATTTGCCGGCGCCGATAAGTAATTCCTTCTTTATAGCTCAAAATACATTGGTATTACAACACCGCCCCGCAATGTAATTTCCTGTAACAATAACAATTAGGACAAAGAAAAAAAAATTAATCAATTTTAACCCCGAATTTCGAGACACACTTCATGTGCTTGATGCGACTCAGACTCTTGGTAAAAACATCGGCAGGCATCTCGTCAGTTGGGAGGTATTTCACCATGATCTCTCCTTTCTCGTAGATCTCTCGAACGAAATGAAATCGAACGTCAATGTGTTTCGACCTAGCAGTTGTCGCATAAGACGTGATCATCTTCTGGGCACTCTGACTGTCATTCCACAGGACGGTGCATCCAAGATTCACTCGCACTGCCCGAAGAATTCCTCGTAGATGAATAGCCTCTCTGGATGCCTCTGAGATGGCCATATATTCAGCCTCAGCGCTTGATAAAGCTACTATCCTCTGCCTTCGTGCTTCCCAGCTGACCGGACCATTCCCTAAAATAAACGCATATCCTGTATACGATCGTCGATGAGAGACTCCAGATGCCCAGCCAGCATCAACAGTTCCATAGACATCTTCTCCTGATTTCTCATAAACCAAACCATAGTGTGATGTCCCTTTTAGATATCGCAGTACCCTTCTTGCAGCTTGCCAATGCGAAACGTCATAATTGCTATTGAATTGGTTCAAAAAGCTAACCGTAAAAGCGACATCCGGAGGTGTAGTGATAGCCAGATATAAGAGACCACCGATAAGACTCTGGTATGGTAAGCGACTCATCACCGCTGCGTCTGGAATCTCTGGACGTTTCAGTTGGACTTTCTCCTCCATGGCGTTAACGCTGGTTTACAGTCTGACATTCCGAATTTTTTCAACAAGTCTTGTACATAATTCTTCTGACTTAAAGAAATTGTGTGACTGTTTTTCTCTTGATGAAAATCAATTCCCAAACAATGGCTAACCACCCCAAGATCTTTCATCTGAAAAACTTGTGATATTGCCATCTTGATTTCGAGAATCAATCTCTCATCATTAGAACTGATCAGTATGTCATCAACATAGATGATTGTACCTCTATTAATTATGGCACAATTCATTATGCCAATTCCATCAGAGTACAATTCATCACGACACAATTCATTACAGGCACAATTCATCACAAATCAATTTTATTACATACCCAATTCATTACAGCACAATTTCATTGCAGGCACATTTCATCACAGGTACAATTAATCATGATCTGGACGGTGTTCATAATAAGAAAAAATGGAAAATTTTTAGGGATTAATGTTATGGGCAATGCAACGTAGGTAAACCAAAATATCAATGTCTTTAACCCAGCCACTCACAACCGTAAAAAGACGCGCGTCATAATCGACATACTTCTTCCGTTTTCGTCGTATCACCAATCGACCTGCATCGTGCTGCTCCCAAGTTACTTCCATCGATGCTTGCTCGATTTGTAGAGCATGAATAAATCTTCCAAGCTCCTCGTGATTTCTCCCAACACGTTGGTGAAAACTGATATGCCAGCCCTCCATGAAATTGTTGGTCCTCGGGTCATGACTGATGACAGCATAATAGCAATTCCATAATCGAATCGAAAATTTCGGTGAGAGTCGTCGGTTGCGACGAACAACACCAATCCACGTGTCTTTGAAATATTTAAGGAGATCCACAAACCAATCTTCATGTTCAATATAAAATTGACAAGATACCAGTTCTTCATACGCAGCAGCCACATGATCAGGAGGAACGAATGCCAGAGCCATGAGCATTTTCACATGTGAAGCAAATTCATCGTTGCAATTATATCGTTTCATCAGCCCCACAGCCCCGAGATAACGAATAATGCATTGGGTGAAGTGAAAATAACATCCTTGAAGATTAGTATCAGGGAAGACCGACTGAACAGCACCGATAAAACCCAGTTCAAAGTCAGAAATGAATATCTCCGGCTCCAAAGGAACTTCAGCCATTTCGATCACGCTCATCAATATTCGTTTATAGCAACTTTCTCGCTTGGAAGTCGTCAGCACATATACTAAAGGTAGAGATCTAAATTCAGTCAGTCCAGTCTCTTCGTTGACTTTGGTAATACCTCCATGAAAGGTGTAAAGTTGAGAAAAAATTTTAGGAACAGATAAAAAAGTTCCATCAGATAGCCAGATTCGGCATGAGCCCAATCGACGCAAGTTCTACATGCTTGCAAAAATAAGATAGCGATTGGTACGGGATTCATTGTCATGCAACAAGAAATTATCACCGTGCAAAGTTTGTCGAAATGTCTGTGGAATTTGTAGGTCACTCAATGATTTTGGGGTCAACAACTGTGGATTGAGTTCTCTGCGATGTCGTTGAATATTTTTCTTCAACGTATATACACTGGGTAATTCGACAGCAACACTCGTGGAGGCCTCAGCCATAATTTCACCAACAATTACATTGGGAGGCTCATTTAGATTTTTTCCACGTTTCTTCATCTTCCCTATCAATTTACGAGCCTTCACTTTTGCAGCATTAGCCACGTGTTTGTGTTCCTCTACAGATAAAAGACTCCCTATAAGACAACGATGAAAAATTAATGTACAACTAATGGCGAAAGAATGGAAATTTAATTGTATAATCCACTGGCATCTGAGTAGTTACTTACCAGTCTTTGAAGTTGATGTAGTCCGAGCAAGACAATTGCATTTATCGCCATTGTATTGCATACATCGCCAAACAACAACTCTCGTTTTAGGATGTTCACGCAACTTATTAAACAAATATCCTTTATGAAGGAGCACTTCTTTGCCCCTCTAATTCAGCACAAAATGCAGAGGCATATTGACAACTGCACAAGACCAATTTCGAATGATGAATAACATCTAGTTTCGTACGACACACAGGAGGATTAGCCCCCCCTCCTCCCCCGCCATATAATAACAACAAAATCAATATATTGATTGGCCAATGAGACCCAGCAAACTAGAATGTATTGTATATATTAAAATCAAAACTCAAGGGAAATAAGAGCAACGATAAAATATATATAACAAATAATACTATAATGAGTTAGGCCTGTGATAAAAAAAAATGTAATGAATTGTGCCTATAATCAAAAATATTATAATGAATTGTGCCTATAATAAACAATGCTATAATAAGTTGTCCCCATAATGAGTTTTCATAATGAAATGTGCTGTAATATTACAGGACCGTAATAAGTAGAGGCAATACCACATAGATGGCAACGAGAACAATGGACTTCTCAAATCTTTGGTGGAACAAACAAGGATCATGTATAGTCGTCTTCAAGTTCAATTTTAGTAATTCATCAACTAACCTCTTGTACCATTGAACTCCAGCCTGCTTTCAACCATAAACGCTTTTCTCAGTCTACAGACTACATGATGACGATGTTCCTGAAGTGACTCCAGCCAAAGTTTCGATGTCTCGATCATCACCTTATCTTTGACGATCTGCCTCGGAAAACCCATCGGTTGACCCTTGATTATTTTCATTAGTTCCGTCGACAGATGAGCAGGTATCTCCATGAAAATTTCTTCCTCGAGGAAATCATTCAAGTAGGCCGTCACCACGTCCATCTGATGAATTGTTAAACCTAATTCCGCTCAGAACGCCGACAGTAGACGAATTGACGTGGTCTTGACGACTGGTGAAGAAGTTTCGTTGAAATCCAAACCAGGACGTTGTGAACAGCTGTTGGCTACAAGACGGATCTTTTTCTTCTCTCTCCGGTCATCTCGTTTCGTTCTGAATACGAGACGATTCTTGATAATCTTTTTGGAAGATGGGCACTCAACGATGTCCCACACCTTGTTAAATATCAAGAATAAATATTCATCCTCCAACACTCCTTGCCAGACATGTGCCTCAGTTGATTGTTCTGCTTCGTCCCAAGTCGTAGGGTCGGTCGCCGAAGCAAAATTTGCGAATACTTCATCCTCGATGTCCACATCCATATCGTTAGCGAAATGTCGAACCTCCTCATCTTTTCCATGCACATCATCAATCGCTCTATAAATCTTCCTTGGTCTGCCGCGCGATCCGGTACGCAACAAAGATGGGCGACCCCTGCCTCGACGACTTGGTGCACGTTCCAAGCGCAGATCTTGTTGAGCTTCTCTTGACGTTCCAGCAGAATGAGACCGAACTGAGTGTCGAGCTAATTTTGGTGTCACTCGAATTCGAATTGTCTCGTTGGCTTCCTCCAGCGCACTTTGCCATTGAGCTCAACCTTTCCGAGCTGTTCACTCACCGACGGAAATTGAACGTCAATCAATAACTCCTTTTCCAGTAAATCCAACTCCCTTGATTCGAAAGTTTCATGCCCCTTCTCGAACCCAGGATCATCCATAAACCTCACGTCCCTACTGACTAACATCTTCCTTTCTTCCGAACTCCAAAGACGATAGGCTTTCGAAACGTTAAAGTAACCCATAAAAGTACACTCAAGACCAGTGGTCGGCAACCTGGGCTCAACGGGCTCGCGGAGCTCCCGACCTTCGTTAGTGAAAGTTGGGAGAGGGGCCTTATCCACTTAACGGAACGACCTGCTCTAATTGTATTTACCTTCCTCCTTGAGCTTTGGTTTGACCGATACTGCCAGAGGGCGACCGTGCGATCGAGCGCGAATTTTCAACTTTCTATGAATGGAAACTAAATATTATTTTCTTCCCTGAAATAGGGAGCAATATTAAGAAATAAATTTATTTGATGCTTTGACAATGTGGAATCACTCGTAACAATTATTTTGTGTCCAGGCGCTATTTATGGAGAAAATTGCTGCAACTCTGATTAAAATTATAAAGTGTGACGTTGAGAATATGATGGGATAGCCGTAGCTGCTGAGACTTAACTGAGGCTAACTTACTCCACTCAAAAGCAAAGTTTCTATTGATAAAGGTCGAAAAAAATGCATTTAACATAGCAAAATTGCTGCAATGGCTCTTGCAACAATCGAGTTAGATCAAGATAAGGTCTATCGCAACCATTTGTTTAAGATGCTGCTCACTAGTGATTGACGAAACTGAATTTCTCGATTTTCATTTTATTTATCGAATTCGAACAGACTATCAAAAATGTGGTTATAGGTTTAACAAATAAAAGTTGAAAATTCAACAATTTTAGTTTCTAGTATATTGGAATGAAATGGAATATTCAGACGGATTTTGGGGGAATATGAACCATGCTTGTGCAATTTCAACTTGGTGCCACAAATCCATAAAATTTCCATTATTTCATGTTTTCATTACCCCTGGAAATAGCGAAGGATAGAACTGAGACTTCCTCTAACACATGACACTTATGACCGGGATTTTCGATTTTCTGACGATGCTCAATGGAGAAAGCGGGTTATATGATGCACTAATAAAATGATCACCTTGGGTTTCTCAGAAATCCGAACAGTGAAATTGTCCTAACAAAAACGAACTCGAACAATGTCAAATCGTAAACAGATGCAATCAAAATTCGACACGTGCATACCTGCACCAGAGGGTCGCTCGGGAGTGGATGCGGTGAGATCAGGTACGGATGGCGGCGATGAGGGTGGTGGGGACAGGTATGCATGGGGTATCTGTGCTCATCGTGATTCGACTTTCCCTCCCCCCAGGCCTGCATGCTGCCAATGGCATGATGAGTTTGGCAATCAAAATTGTTATTCGAAAAAGAGGGGGTTGTGGGGTCGAAAACAATTTTCCATTGACACGGTGTGGCGTACCGACTGGGTAGAGCCGGTCGAGAGAGCCAACACTACAAATTATGTCTCAGAGAGACACGTCTTTGACTTGCGTCCAAAGAACAGAGAGCGATTTGCCATCTAACTTCTCAACCCTATAAAGGGGAGAAACAAACAGAGAGCAACCGTCTCTTCGTCCGGGAATAGGAGGAAGAGGACCGATAGCGGTGAGTGCACGGTCTTATACAGCGGGATGGCCACTTCTCAATCTTGAGAAAGGAGAGAATGTCCAGGCAGTACAGAGTGCGTAGGATGGCTAGAAGGTAAGGCTAAAGGAGCTAGATAGCTAGCCAGGTAGTTCTGCGCTCAAGGCAAGACCGAGCACGAACTGCTTGAGAGAACTCGCGTAGGCGTTTATATAGCAGCCAGTGCAGAGTGGGAGAAGCGTCGTGTGACGTAGTCCCCAGTGCTCCCCACTCTGGTAGTCGCAGTGCCACCGTACGGAAGTACGATCTAGGCCCCGCAGGTAATGTAAAAACACTACCGCGGGTAGATAATGTAACAAAGGCTACAACGGAAGTTTCAACAATTTGTGATCACTTGGTTCTGAACGAGCGAAGAAGAACTTGTTATTGAGTTGTACCTTTTGCGCCTAACTTGTGAGAGTGAACTAGTCCATTGAGCTGTTATTTTTTTTTTTGAATCGTTACATAGTCAAATTATAATTGTTAATTTCTAAAACATGGAGCCCTCCAGGAAGGAACTACGTGTTAATAATTTTCAAAACGAGTGGGAACACCTATATGTGCTCAAGAATTGGTGAGATCGCTATTTGTTTATTGTGTTCGACAGAGTTCCGTTGCTTAAATCTTCCAATCTCAAAAGGCACTATTTTGGACAACATGCCAGTTATAAAGAAAATTATTCATTAAATTCGTTAGCGCGCCAGAATGAGATCGGAACATTATAACTAACCGCGGGCGCAGGTGCTGCAAAAAAAAAAACAAAATTAATTACGATTGTCCTCTGCCGTCAAAAACGATTTCAAATTTCGAATCTCCGATACAAGGAACGCCATCCGACAAATATCAAATTGAGTGGGAACATCCCTATTTGTGTAGTAAAATCGGCGACGCGGTTATTTGTTTATTGTGCGCCCATCGCTTCGTCAACGTGAAAGGTTTCAATCTTAGTAGACATTTTAAATCGATTCATCCGGGTTTCGACATGGAATTTCCGCTTTATCCGGAGTCCGTAAAAATAAAATCATTTCATTGAAAAGTCAGCGTCAAATCGCCGTGCTAGAAAAACCACTCATAAATGATGATTCAATAATAAGTGCGCACATATCTTTTCTTACCGCGTAACGTTTAATCAAACAAAAGAGATCATTTACCGATGGAGAAGATTTTAAACAGATTTTAACCGATGTTATTGGCGTTGTATTTCGAGAAACATCAATGGAAGATCGCGTCAATAAGTTTTTCAGTGTTATGTCCGGAGAATTTTCGCGTCGAAGGACATTGATTTTTGATCGTAAGCTGGAATTTGTTGATTAATAATTTTGGACGACGCTGGATTTTCTTTTGTTCTTACCGTTAGTGAATTTTAGAATAAACAGGTTGAATGAATAAATGAAAAAAATAGAAGATTTTGAATCGTACAACCTTGCGTTTTATTAGAGCGCTTAAATCGATTTACATTAATTGGTGAAAGTAATTAGAATTTTAAGGAACCCCTTGCAATCTTTGATGGCTCTATTGGGGATTATACAATTTGATGGTTACTCACTGCGATCGGTTCTTATTTCTTAAAATGTGAATTCTTAGGGTGATTTCACCACGTTTCTCTGCCAGATGACAATCAGTACACTATCACAGATACTTAGGTGAAATACCTGTCTTTCACTTAGTTGTTTTGATGAACTTTATTTATCAATTTGAGTCCAGGCTCTCAATAGTTTTTTATAGTCACTTAATAGTTAATTTTTTGAGTCACACTCACCACTGATAATCACTACTTGTTCCCTTAATCTGCAAGAGGTTATTTACTCTCGGTTTAAGGATTCTGTATCCCCGAACAATCGTTAATTTATGTTCCCTACTATTATTTGGGAACACTCCGAAAATTTAATTTAAGATTAACTCCGAAATATTAACTATTAGTCGGACCGATTCCAATAATTATTCCGCCAGGAAGTTGTAGCTCTTTCGGGAGCGGGCTTTTTCAGACTGCCTGTTTCTTGGGAGGCTCCTCTATTTATTTTTACAAGGATTGGCAAATTGATTGGAGTGGGAGAGGTGGTGTGATTGCCACCTCTTCGATTTTGAGTTTATTAACCTGGCTTTACTTGCTAGGGAAAATTGTGAGTTGCTAAATTTTGGTTGCAATGGCCTCTGTGAAATGCAGCGTTGCACATTCCCCTGAGGTCATTGGCGGTTTTTTGTGGGTTTCTCAATTTTCGTGGCGGTGGTCATTGGCTCGGCTCGTTTATTTCATTTTTAATCTATTTTTGTACCTCTTTAAAAATAATCTGGACATTACATCAGCGAAATTTCTTCATCACCGCGAACAATTGCACGCAGGGTAGAATCTATCGGCTCCAATCTTCATGAACAATTGCTTTATGACATTTCTCAGTGTCATCATTTTTCGTTGCAATTAGATGAATCAACAGATATCGCCGGTCATGCTCAAGTCATAGTTTTCGTGCGTTTTTCATGAGCGGATATGTCTATAATTGAAGAAATGCTGACACGTTTTTCAATTCAAAAACACACGTCGGGAGAAGAAATTTACAGAGCATTTAAAGAGGAACTCATTCTGGCGAAATTACCGTTACACAAATTAGTTTGCATTGCAACCGACGGGGCTGCAAACATGACAGGAGAGTTGAAAGGTTTTCTCACTCGGTGCAGTAATGACTCGGATTTTCCCCAGTTTATATCTATTCATTGCTTGTTACATAGATTAGCCCTCTGCATGAAGAAAATATCTATCGACAAGGTTTTTAATTTAGTCGTCAAAATTGTGAACTCAATTCTGGCGAGACCACTGGCCAAACGACTTTATGAAGAATTCCAAAAAGCGAACGAATTAGATGCGCGAAATCTAGTTTATTACACCGAAGTTAGGTGGTTGAGTAAAGGAGTTATGCTCGAACGATTTTATGAAAATTTACCGGTAATTATCACTTTCGTTAAAGAAGAATTGCAGCGCGAATATAGTGAATTAAATGATTTTTGAGTGGGTCACACAAGTGGCTTACCTTGTTGATTTAACTAAATTTATTAATAATATTAATCTCCGAATGCAGGGAAATGGAAAATTTTTGTGGGATCGCGTGCAGGCAATCACCGGGTTGAAAATGATAATCAAAAGAATTCAAGACAATTTCTATAAAGGTACAGTACCGCCTACGATTATCACGTTAGAATCAATTATAAAAAGATACCCCACCACAAAGTTTAATGTCCAGCCTTTTGCAGAATTGACGCAGCAATTATATGATGATTTGAATAAACGATTCCCCGATATAGACGATTTACAGTACTTGTGTCAGTTTTTCCAGGTTCCTAAAGCATGTACGTACAATCTTGAACGTCTCGAAAACATAATTGTCAATTTCACTTATGTAAACGGTGTAAAGCTCTCAGTTGAAATTGAAAAATTTATTACTTTCGATTTACCTTTATGCAGTTCGGATGATCTGTGGAAGATAATCATCGGAGTTCATGATTTTCAAAACCTCACCAATAAGAAACGTATAAGCGAACGCGTGTTACTTTCGGGACAACCTATCTTTGTGAATCGGGTTTTTCACATATGAATCGAATAAAAACCTCCGGTAGGTCGGTATTAGGTGACAAGAACCTCAGAAAAGCAATGCTTGTGAGTCTCAGTAATTACAAACCTCATTTCCAAAAAATTTTGGAATATATGCAAATTCAACGTTCACACTAAAGTTTTTTAAATAGACAGTTTGATTGTGACCATGTCGGTAGATATTGTAACTTAAAGATTTAATATAATGTGACAATTCATAAGAAGGTCGCATTAATGAGAGATTCTCCATGGATCTGACATTCATACGATCGGTGACATGAAACTATTGTAAATATATTAGTGATAAGTATTGTTTAGGCATAATTTTTTTCCAATTCCCTTCACCTTTCGTTCCTTCCCACTACCCATGATGGAAAACGTCTACCACCTTCCCGCGGTTTCCATTGAGCATTTGAATGTGTAATTTTTTTCGAGAATTTTCCAGTCCCCGATTCTATAATTTCATGACGGTCATAGGTTACAAGATACGATCCAGCTGAGGAATAAGAAGTATATTTATTTCCTCATTTCAGAAATGCAAGAAGCATTTTTCAATATTTGATTCAAAATTTTTAATTGGAATTTTGCGCCAATTCTGACAAGTCAGCCATTTTTGTTCGCCTGGCACGTCACTCTGTGTGGAATACTGTCACCACTGGGACTTATTTACAGACAAAAGGTTGGCTAATTGGGTGCGCATTACGATTGGGAGATAATCCCGACCCTTGTAACCGGATGACTCCCGGCTACCTGAAGGTTGCCGAGCCCTGCTCGAGACCCTTAGATGACAACTTATTCTTGCGAGTCTTGTCCAACACGAAAACTTTGGTTCCAAAAAATTTCATGTATGATACATTTGGCCTTTTACCGGTCCACAGCTGATACGGTGTTTCATCGCACAAAATTCGAGAGGGACAACTATTCCTTATGTGTCAAGCCGTGTTAATTGCCTCGGCGCAAAAATAAATGGAAACACCTGACTGCCTCAACAAACACCTAGCCATCTCCAACAGAGTTCGATTCATTCTCTCCGCTACACCGTTCTGCTCTGCTGTGTAAGGAGCTGTTAATCTGCGTTGAATGCCTTCAGCTCTCAAAAAATGGTCGAATCGATGGTTACAAAACTCCTTTCCATTGTCAGCTTCAACTAACTAAATCTGTTTCCCGGTCTCTTTCTCAACCGTACTTAAAAATTTTTGAACGACTCAAAGACTTCTGACTTTTCCGTAATGAAATCCACGACGCACCATCTTGATTTATCATCCACGAAAACTACGAAATAACGCGCCCCAGCAAGTGAAGAGACACGGAAAGGCCCGCATACATCAGTGTGAACTATTTCCAACAAATGCTGTATACGACTTTATGCCAACGACGCAAATGGCACTCGAGTAATTTTTTCCTGAGCACATATTTGTTATGCCCCAGAAATACAATTAATTAAGAAATAGTATTAGGTAATTTTTCATCGATCTAGATAATATGAGGACATGCGAAATGGCACATATTATTCAAAACATGTAATGCCAAATCAGACAATG
>NW_011887819.1:639900-649031 GCF_000806365.1 Fopius arisanus
TTTCTTGTAAACACATATTGCCTGATATTTACGGCATTAGTCAAGACTTTATTTATTTAATAAATCGTTTTTCATTAAAAAGTTGAATCTCCTTGAGAGATATTAATTTCTAATTATCTGCAAGTGATCTATCCCTAATATCGAACCCAACCGCTCGGGTCTATAACATATTTCACATTTCCGTAGATTGTCCCCTGATTGAAAATCTAAACCGCAAACCAACTCCTTTTTTCTCATTCTCTTCAAATCAGCTTCATTTACATGCCCCAAAATACTATGCCATGTCTCTTATTTATTGCCAGAATTCCCTTCACGTGCCACACCAGCTACGCACCCAGTTTTTTTCTTCTCTTCGACAAAATATAAATTTCTTTTTCTTTCTGCTCTCAATACAACTTCACCTTTCTCATTGGCGACAATAGCATTATTCTTATGAAAAAGAACTTGATGTCCATGGTCCGTGATCTTGGAAACTGATAACAAATTTGTCCTTAGATCTGACACATAGTAAACGTTTTCCAATCTCAAACGGCGCTCCTCGTCCCCTTGTTTCATTGATAATTTTACCTCTCCAACACCGGAAATCACAGTGGTGTTATCATTCGCATGGCTCAACGACTTATTTAACTCAGAAAAATTTGTAAAAATGCCTCTCGCCGAGACCATGTGTGAAAAGCATCCACTATCCAAACACGAACGAGACATTTTTGACTGTGAAATCCCATTTAAAAACGCCGTTTCCTCTGCAAATTCGGCCTGACTATCAGTTTCCGAAACACTACCACCCTCATCCACTTGTCTGACGGACTGTGAAGAGCGTGCTGATCGTGACACTGGGAATCTGGAAAGACAAAACCTTGCAATATGACCTACCTCTTGACACCTATCACATACAATGCCTCGTTCCGACTCACCTGATCTGCCAGCACCATGCTGAGGCTGCTGATCAAAAAACTGTCCTCTCGCATGACTCGTAAAACGTCGATTATTATTCGAGAAATTCCTTCTGTAATTACGAGTACCTCCTCGAGCATATAAAACGTCATCTCCACTCGGAACCTCCTTCCCAAAAGATGTATCCGACTCAAAATCCTCTAAAATTTTCACCATCATCACCTGAGGCTCCGGCATATCATCTCTCGAAGTATTCACCTTTTTGAACATATCAAACGAAGAGGGCAAAGTCTTCCACAAGAAAATTGACAACAGCTCCTTGTTAATTTCAATACCAATTTCGCTCAGCTTATCAACAGCCTCCATAAAGTCATCCAGATGAGATTTAAGATTTTCTCCTTCACACATTCTCATTGACACAATCCTCTGAAGCAACGACGCCTTTCGTGCTGGTCCTCTAGACTGATATACGGTCTTCAATTTTCCCCAAGCTGCAGCTGACGTTCTACAATGTTTCAGATGCTTTTTCTCTGAGCGTGAAACTGACAAAAGAATATCAGCTAAGGCCTTTTCATCTTCCTTTATCCAAGTTGTAATCGCGGCAGCATCACTACCAGTCGGTGGCTTTGGTTTATCCCCACTGACATAACCCCAAAGATCTCCCTTCACCAAAACTGCCTTTATATCTATCACCCATGTATCATAATTATCTTTATCCAATTTCGTCACCGTATAGGATGGTTTTTCCATTTTCACTCAATTTTAATTAACAAGCCCCGGTCCGTATAAAAGTCAACGGTTCTCCCCCTATAAAATATACGTTTTACCCACAAAGGCCCATAATCTGTTGGAAGCGAGTATTGATAATTAACCTCCATAGATTCGGTTGAATTGATTGACTTTAATTGATGATGGTTGAGATTATAATGGATATAAAAGTGAGATATTCACATGGTGAGGAGAACGTGGTACAAGCTGAGATGCCGAGCGAAGCAATTCAATAGATCCGCGTAGACCACTACTTTATCTGCCCGCGCCGATAAGTAAATCCTTCTTTATAGCTCAAAATACATTGGTATTACAACAGTAACGTCAGAGGGTGGTCCTGCAGAGTTGCTTCCTTGGAGACGGGTCCTGAAGAGTGAACTGGATGACGAGCAAGGTACCACTTGAAGATTTCGAGCCGACTTTATTTGGCGAAAAACTGCCCTTTATATACTATTCAGGCGTAATTCCACAACGACCGTTAGCATTTTGAAATTCCGTAATCCAACGTTTTTTTGAGGTGTGGTGAGAGGCATCTTCATGTGTTTAATAATGTATTCAAAACTGATGTTTCTAGGCGATGTACCCTCACCCTGGTGTTACCTCCCATTTCCCCAGGTGCGGGAGAAATTTTTGAAGAAAAGAAGGGACTATTGCCTTTCAGCCTCTCTCTAAATAATTTTCTTCTAATGTGGAAAGTGGCATGTGTACGCATTTTTCTGACTTTCATAGCCTATAAATTTTACACCTCTTTTGACGATGGATAACTATTATTCATTAGAAGACTCGCGTGTGGAATGGAGTGCACCCTTTGAGGCTGGAGCTGTCCTCTTATTTGGACAACAAGAAATCATCTGGTCAATTGTGCCAATTCCTGGAAACCACCTCATAACTTTCATTGGATATGGGGTGCAGGTGACGTCATGGTCTCCGTCAACCCCCTGTAACCAATGGAGGAAAGCACTCGGGGCAGAAGTACCCCTATTGATCTGCCTTTTCTTTTGTCGATATAGGCGAACCCGTGATTGAGGTGGTTCGTTCCTAAAATGCCGAAATTTTTAATTCTTTGGGGCAGCTCCCATCTGCGGTTAACATTGGAGGGTTGTTTATCTTATTCGCCCCCAGATTCAATAAAGGAAAGAAAAGAAGTGAAAAGGATCTCTTTAGTGGTGCCTTCGAGCAATTGTATGGCTTCTTTTTAAATGATTCGTGGTTTCCAGGTATCATCCCCTTGATGGTCGCTGCTTAACACCTCTCAGGCCATAATGATAGCCACTTGTATACCTGCCAGGTAGTCCCTTTTATTGTGGTTACCTTGCATAATCGATATTTAAACTGGAGATACCGGAATTCCTCACTATTATGTGAAGTTTTTCCTAAGCTCCCTCTTTTTGTGTTGGTATACCAAGTTATCAAATACATAAAAAATTAAGCGTCGTAAACTGCAGCGTCTGCAATACCCCGAGCTACCTGGAGTTTGTCCATCTCTGGCCTAAAATATTGACAATCTTATTGTTTGCACAATTCAGAATTCAATCATAGAAGGGAAGTTTATATAGCGTTCCACATTCTATTTGTGACGTCATAGGAGTCGTTGGATAGGATTTGGATGAGGTAGGAAGGGGAACAGGATAATTCTCCATATAATTTTTGCGAGAAAAATTACTGAAGAAATGGATAGTCCAGACCGGGACTTGAACCCGGGACCTTCCGATTATGCATCGGGTGCTCTCCCAACTGAGCTATCCGGCTCCTAGCCATTTCTTCTATTCACTTTTCTTGCCTATATATGGAGCACCGCCGTCCTTCATACGGCAAACATTTTTACATCATAGAAGGGAAGTTTATATAGCGTTCCACATTCTATTTGTGACATCATAGGAGTCGTTGGATAGGATTTGGATGAGGTAGGAAGGGGAACAGGATAATTCTCCATATAATTTTTGCGAGAAAAATTACTGAAAAAATGGATAGTCCAGACCGGGACTTGAACCCGGGACCTTCCGATTATGCATCGGGTGCTCTCCCAACTGAGCTATCCGGCTCCTAACCATTTCTTCTATTCTGAATTCTTTTCAATTCAATTCGTTTGCACAACTCAGTGAATTGAAGGGGAAAAATTAGGCGCGCCAAGTTGACTTTTTTCCGAATCAATTTCCTATGGACGGGGTTTGAACCAGTATATTTTGTCATTAGGCCGAAAAAAACTTTTCTAGCGACGATGAGGTTTGCAACAATCATATTGGTCGACAAATTTTTTTTGGCCGTATGACGCCTACTATTTTTTGTTATAACAGCCGTAGTCAGAATTTCGTGGACGCGACGCAAAGCAACGCAGCCGTAAAACACTGTCTTCCAGCCGGAATGACAAAAGCCTTTATTAACAATAATCGATTTTCCAATCGGAACTAAAACTGCGGAAAATTGTCCTAGTTGACGCTGTCAGCATAAACTTGGCATTTTTTAATATTTCCATGTTTTTTTAAAAATAAGATTATATCATTATCAGTTCGCCTACTGTGTGATTTCAACTATTCAGTAATTGTCCCTTATATCTGTCTTGGAGGCGATCAGATTCACGTCGACTTGGCGCCATTTTTTCACCAAATTTTTTTGTGATTTTTTAAATTTAATTCCTTTCTCCGTAGATACAAACATTAAAAATTTTAACTTTTTCTGCTTGAATATTCATATGTGTTTTAGTATTCTATCTTAAGCATCATATTTATATATTTTTTATTTTTAACATATCTTTAACATATTTTTGAACGCATTTTTGGAATATGTAATATTCACTGTTGACAATGCTACACGAAGATGAGTGAAAACGTACCTGTAAGTTTAAACCGATCGCTTCTTTTATTATGTACTCTGTCATGTAGCTGTAGTCCATTGTGGGAATCGTTGTCGTAGGGAAAAGGTCTGTTGTAATGCCGGTAAACAATGCAACATCATCTACTGCCAATTTAGCGGCATTCATATCCTTCATGGCAAGAATGATAACCTAAATCATATTGAATAGAATGTAACAACAGTACCATGAATAATGGGTATAATGGTAATAAGGTGATGCTGTAGTGAAAGTTGTGAAAATAATAAGTTTCAAATTATTGTTTACTTCTTCAATTTCCTGCAAGGATGCATATGCCGATTATATAAAAACAGTAATGATATTATAGAAACATTTCCACTGAATATTGGCACACCTCCGGCCTTTGAATTTCAAAAGTTACCCCTTTATTTTTTTTTATTTGGGAGTATAGTCCAAATGACGGGAAATGAGAGCACGTGGAAGTCTCTATCTTAAGTCCTAGCGAAGATATCGGCAATGTTTTTTCATGTCCCAGCGGGAGTAAAAAGCGCCATCCTAATCACGCTTCGCTCGGTTCGATCGCGCTTTTTATCTCTTGGGACATAAGGTCGAGCACCACAGTCGAGAAGTGTTTTCTCCCTGGGGTACATAATATGCTACGGGACGATCAACCGAGCCCGCCGAAGTTGATCTGTATTATACGAGTGTCTCGCCCGAGAGATTACGAAGTGTAGTAACGTTATGCCTTGCACGTCACAATTTTAAAGCAAAAATAAAATTAAAATTTTTGAAGATCAACTGCTCGCCAGGCGGGCTCTGAGGGCTCGGTTGACCGTTCCATTATACTCCGTGTCCCGCCCTTAGAGATTACAAAGTGTGGATCTATAGAGCTTCTACATTATATTTCATAATTTTTGACATCGATTGCGATATGTCCTACCACATAATCGAAATAATTGTAGAATTACTCTTGATTCCCCCTTTTTTGTTTTGTAAATTTCCATTTCTTGGTTTCATACATAATAATATTGGTAGGATAAAAGTACTAATCCAGTAAACAAACTCCAAGTTTCCCCTATTTTTTAGGGATCAATACCACACTGGCAGACAATTGGTCTGCAATAAAAGTTTGTAAACACCTTCGATTTTTGGGACCAATCTGCGACTCTCGTGATTTTCTGAATGCTAACGCCCCTATCAGCTGCCTTCGAGGTTGAGGCGTGTCTTGTGCTGTGCGCTGTAAGCTTTTTATCAACGGTCAGTATTTCGAGTGAATTTTTTATCCCCCAACCTATTGTATCCTCTTTAATTGCGCGATGCGGTTTATTTAAAGAAATCAAGAGTCTCGTCTCTCCATTCCTCAAACTCGTGGTTTTGTTGAAATAAAATTTCAATGTTCTAGCTAAACGTAGACATGGACTATCTTGCAAGAATGGTAGTCTCAGTGTTGGTTCAACAGTGCCCTTTTTTGAAGTTTTTATTTTATCCGGAATTTTTATAGCGATGCCCTCTGTTTTTTCTGTTATATCGGAAATCTTGATTGTTACAAATGTTCGAAGCCTGTGAGCAGTTCCCAGAGCTAATAGGAACGTCAGTTTATGTGATAATGCTTTTAGTGAAAGTGTTTGTAACGGGTACCACTTGGGAAGCCCTTCCAGTACTGGATCGACGCCCCATGTCCAATCCTATTTTGGGGCGCTCGGTTTTTCCTTGACTACTCCTCTGATAAACCTGGTGATGAAAGGATCTCGAGAGATGTTCTCCACAGAAATAAGAGCAAGAACTGCTCGAGCCGAATTGAGAGTTCCCCCTTTTGCTTTGCTGTCAAACCGTGTTGATAAAAATTGTAGCACTCTATTTCTGGAAACGTCCAAGGGGTCCTGGGATTTTTCATTAATAAAATCCCACCAGAGTTTGAGAGGAGAGTTGTAGTGTTTTAACGTGGATTTTTCCAACGATGAGATTAGTACATCTATCGCCTTTTCTGGCGAATTCCTTTTCAAAACCGATTGGCGCACACATTGGCGACAACCATGGTAAGTTTTTCTGACAACGGGTGAGGTGCTGACCCGTCAGGAGATATCAATAGGTTTGGGTTAGAATCAAGAATCAGCCAGTCACCTTGAGCAAATTTCTGAAAGACTGGAAACCACATTTGACTTCTCCACAGAGAGACGATAAGAATACCCGAGGCTCTATCATTCTCGATTTTTTGCAGAACTTTAGGGATAATTGCAAGTGGGGAAAAGCGGAGAATTTTAATTCTGACCAGTTAATTGTGAAGACATTTGCCACCAGGGCGCCAAGGTCTTTCCTCCACTAGCAATATATTCTGAATTTTGTATTTGCTCTTGATGTAAGTAAGTCAATGTCAAGTGTTCCAAAATTCTTTGTAATTAAGTAAAAATCCTGATCTGCTAATTGTCGTTCTGTATCTCCGGACAAAGTGTCCGTTTCTTGATTTTCTTTCGAGGCAATGTATTCGGCGCAAACCGATAATTTGTGGGTTTCGCACCAATTCCAAAGTTCTCTGGCGAACTCATCGAGTGAATCGACTTTTATTCCTCCCAGTCTGTTAATATACGTGATCGCGGTCGTATTGTCGACTCTCAAGAGAACTTCACAGTCATAAAGGTTGTTATAGAAAAGCTTGAGGGCCAGAAGGGCTGCTTTTAATTCGAGATGATTAATATCAGGTGTCTTTCGTTCTCTTTCCAACTACCATGAGCCCCTTCTCCATTGTAGAAAGCACCCTAGCCGGATCGAAACGTCTCTGAGAAGATTTCTCGCTCAAAGTGGAATTTTCTTATGGCTCTCTCAGATTTCCTCCACCATTCTAAATCTGGTCTGACTGACTCTGGAATGATCATTTTACTCTCGAAATTCATATTTTTGTTTGCAAGAGGCCGTATTCTACCTCTGAGCAGCTCGAAATCAATGTCCCTATCAATTGTGCAAACTCATTGATGTTACAGGACTTCTTTTCGTCGAAAGATTTGAGTAATGTTCGAATATGGGACTTTTTTCCCTCTGGCAGCGTCACTGTCATCTCCTCAGAATTTAGCATGAATCGCAGGTATTTGCAAATTGTGTTGGGAGTCAGAGATGATTTTTCCCAATTGATTGAAAATCCTAATGACTGAGGTAAATGCCAGGAAGTAGTTAGGTTCGAATGACCCACGACAGCTGATTCTCCAAAGCAAAGTAGATCATCAAGTTAAATTATCGATAAAAAACCATGTTCTCTAAGATACTCCACCATGGGTTTCATTAATTTTATAAAAACAAAAGGGCTTGTTGAAAGTCCAAACGGTAAACAAGTGAATTCAAATAATTGATTGTTAAAAACAAAACGTAGAATTTTCGATTGCTCTGTTTTACCGGTATTAAAAAATAGGCATTTTTTAGATCTAAAGTCTCCTCAAACATGTCTTGCCTTAAAGATATTATGGCGTGATCAGGGGAGGTCTCAAAAATGTAGAGAAAAATCTGAAATGTTCAAGAGATATTCTTTGTAATATACCGAAAAGGTATAAAAAATTTTAGATTTTTAGCAACCCTAGTTTCAACGCTATTAATTTATGAAAAAATGCCATTTAACATGGGCTCTTATAGAAAAATCCCAAAAATGCTCAAATAAAAAAAAAATACAGCCATTAACGTGAAACTTGGCACACTGAGAAAATCTATTCACATGAACCCATTGCGAAAAATTTTATGTTCAGTTCGAGCATTATTGTCTAATAATTATCCAAAAACTTGTAAAATGAGTTATTTCAGCGCGCGCAACTCGAAATGATGGCAGCGTCGCAACGAACTACGGAGTGGGGAGTAAACGCGGCTAATTTAAACTAATTCAAACACATACGAGAGAAGAGTCGTGCATTCTCTTTTATAAACATTTCTGTTGAATAAATATGATATAGTAAGAATAACTAACAAAAAGAAAATCAGATTTTGATAAAACAATATGGATTCAGGTATCAAAAATTTTTATTAATAAAATGATAACGATTTCAATGGACAATGAAGGCCATAAACATTAAACATAAAAGTTACAGTTTTATATATATTTGTTAATCACGATAAAATCTTTTAGAACTTTTGACTAGTTCTCTTTGCCTAGGAAGTCAAGAATTTTTTCAACTGTTCTGGCCTGGAACGTAACTTCTTTTCTATGGTTGTTTTCTTTGAAAAATGTCTTGTAACGTGGCCAATTTTTCATAGAGGAAAACTGGACGTTATCTGCCCTTCTTCCCCCGATCTCCTTAAAACTTATGGGCGCCAGTTGATCTTTAAATAATCGGAACCAACAAACCGGATTAAAACCAAAGCGGAACCGCATTCCCCAGAAACGAAACCAGAAACGTAGAGTTAAAAACAAAACGATCGGAGGAAAGGTGGTAATTTCCCGCGCTGCTCAGGGGTGAGGTTATGGAGAGAGGGGTGGGTCGGGATGGAGACGAGGATTGGGCACCGGAACTCAAATTAAAGCAAAAGAATGGGAAACGAAACTCGAGCCATTAAACAGACTTGATAGATTTATTTCTAAATTAGTTAGGCGTACAAAAGAAAAGCAGAGATAAAGGCAAACAAAAGCAAGGCAGAAATAAAGCAGAAATAAAGGCAGGGTCGGCATAAGCCTTATTGACGATAACAA
>NW_011887819.1:650126-662990 GCF_000806365.1 Fopius arisanus
GTTACCGGTGCAAGAACTTCGACTACGCGCAACAGGTGGTCGACGCGAAACCCCGAGTGTGAGCTTCGCTCCAGGCGCCTAGATGGCGCAGTGACGGATCGCCCGAACGGTAAAGCAGGACTGATTTTCCCGGCACTCTGTCTTTTTCGGTTTTCCTCGCGGTAAGGGTTTACCGAGACCCAAAAAAAATTAATCACGGGCGAAAACGGAACCTAAAACGTATTTTTAAAATTATGTCGCGTGCGACCGTGGCAATCCCCGCAGGGCCTTCCAACCAAAACCCAAAACGTACCCACCCCAATTCGCGATCCTTTCAACCCTAATTTCCCAATATAAATTTCGATTTTCCGCGGTGCCTCCCTCGGTTCTCCCGCATACTCACAAACATAAGGGATTCCTGCGGAATTCCTTACAGTCTTCTTCAATTCGATTGTGAGCGTACATTCTCTTGAGATCTCGGATGGTAATTCCAGCTGAAGCTAATTTTTTACGAATTGCTGGACTTACAAATTTTTCCAGAGGCCTCAAGGTCGTCAAATTTTCCGTGTTTTTATTCTGGTTGCTCCAGTGCATAACTTCGTCCTCGTACAATGTGGCAGACATAATCAAATCAGCTTTTGTAATATTGAAGCCTCTAAGCACTTTTGATAGAATTTTACAGTCATAAATTGCATTATGCGCCCCCACAACAGCGACATTCAATGATTCAGCTAGTGTGCCGAGGGAGCATTGACCGTTCCCTGTACTTCCACTAATTTGCTTTAAAATTGGCAGGGTATCGAGGAAACTCTCTATCAATGTAGAAAATTTCCCTCCGAGATTGTACTTTTTTATTGTACTATATGTTCCAGTCTTGGACCATCAAATCTTAAATTATGGGCAGCAAAATAACATTTTTTACCAAGATCTTCAATCCAATTTAAAAACATCTTCAGGGCATCTTGTATTGGTAAGAATTCTACTACTTTATCATGCAACATGAGACTTCCATTACAATTGAGTAAACCATGCACTGCAGTTGCACATGGCGCAATTTGTTGCTTAGGTTTAACGTAAATACTAAATTCGTGTTGACCACATTTTGCAGGAATTTTCAAAACATCGCAGTCTCGTTGATGTCCTGATGTCTCAAGGTCGAATAAAATGATTCAGTGATCATCATTGTCAATATTATCCTTAGGTTCTTCTTCGATTGATGCAGGTACAGCAGATTGCATAAGTAAACCACAATTACTCTTGTATGCGAGTCCCTCAGTAGTTTTTCTGCGATGACGTATCGCTCCACGGATTTTTTTATTCTGTGCCCGACGTTTTTTGAAGGCGTGAGTATTGATAATTGATCTAATTCTCAAAGAAGCTCTGTCACTTCGAGCAATATGACGGGAGAGATGTTTACCAGGTGCAACCTGAGTTTTCTGAGTAATTTCCTGGGTGTATGTCACTCCGAGATTTTTCTGTCTAACTGAGAAACTCACTCTATAGTCCGCTGATGCAGTTTGACTGTAGCAACGCTGCTTTCGGCATTTACTGGCTATAGTAGCATTGAGACTTTTGTTCCGGTTGCTAGACGCTCCCATAGAAAGCTTCTCAGCATTGGCTGCTAATTTATCAAAGATTTTTGTTAATTCTTCATATATTTTTTTATCAGTGAAGCCTCCAGGAACAGAAGAATGGTCGTAGTTTTCTTGTTCTTCATGATATCCACACCATGAACCGCAAATGCTCTGATCGTTGAATGCATGCTGTGGGATGCTTCTACTGCCATAGCAGAGCTATTGCCTCTATTTTGGGCAACAGCGAATGTAAAACACCGGTGGAGATAATGAATTCTATCCTTTGTCAACTCTTTACAACTCTTTTCCAATGTGTATAGTTATTTTTTATTTATGACAGTAGAACTTTCATCATCACCTACCAAAATCCCAACCTCAGCCTTCTTTGATTTCAATATTTCACTCTCTACTACCAGCTTTCTCTCTATATAAGGCTCAATTGTTTTGGCTAAGCCAAAAAAATTCAAACGACAGTCATGTTCAGAACAATTATTAGTACGCTGACACTTACTGCACCTCCGATTACACGTAGAATAATCTAGGACCATTCCAGAGAAATTACCGATAATTGCACCAAAACCATTCAAACTGTCATAACTACGATCAGATCCTCTTGTACTCTAGCCCATGTCGTATGAAACCATCAATCGAATGACATCATCAAAAGTAACAGGTTTCCTTGAAGAGTCTGATTTCCCTTCATCGAGATCATTCGTTGAATCCACAGATCGTTTCTTTATTATAAAGCCGTAACTGTAATCTTCTGGTCGGTAGAATGAGATAGAAAATGTTGAACGTCAATAAAAAAAATACTAATTGCATTAAAAAAAATGAATTTGCGTTTTGCTGATACAAAGGATAGAAAAACAATACCCTTAACAGTACACAATTGCATACTTGAATAAAAGTAATATTGGAATGTATTCAAAAATATATTATTAAGGCATTTTCATCAAAGTGAAATCATTCCAGAAATTAAAACCTGGGAAAAATACATTGAATATCCATATAAAATATGGAGAATAATAAAATCTAGTAGATTTATTCATGTAATTGAATTATTAATTAAAAATTTCTCTAAAGATATCCTGGATAAATAAATAAAATATTTATTTTTTTTTATTTTTACATTTTCCTTCTTCCTATTACCATTGTTACCATGGTTTGATAGGCGCCCCTTCGTCTTAGCCTTTAGCCTCTCCTACTATCCTCTCCTTATTTTTGCGGTAGCATGGGCCGACTTTTCTGTACTGCGCCCATTTGGCGTGTGTACTGAGGGAAACCATGTAAAACCTCAGTAGCGCAGCCGGCCGGTACTGCGGGGATTCTGCTGTGTTCATCAGTCACACTGACTCGGTGAACACACCAGCTCTCCGCACCCGTGCCTGACGGCGGCAGTCTCCACGCCGATGGGTGTGACTAAGCGGGCACCCATCCAAGTACTAACCCAATTGAGCGTTGCTTAGCTTGGGTGATCGCCGGAGTCACACACCGCCCGCGTGGCTACTGTCGCCGCTTAATAAATAAAATAAATGACTGTTCTTTTACATAGAGAACCAATTATTAATGAAAATAATATAATATATCGAGTGCGTCAGTTATTATCATTAGCAGATTATAAATTAGTTTTTCTATTCTAGATATCACCCAAAAGATATTAATCATGAATCGTTCATATATTTAGGATAGAGATTTTTGGATCTCCATCGGTTTTTTTTTTAAGCGTGGGTTGTGTACAGCAAAACAACTAGAGTGATAAAGCATGAGCAAAGTCAAAATCGCCAGGTCGGGGGTTTTTCAATAATATCATCCTTATGATCTTCATCGAAACCCAGCCTGCGTGCTGCATAAAGTTAACTCATTCGTACACTTAGTTATTGGTATTTAAATTAGGAAAAACGTTTACAAGGATTTCTGAAGAACATCCATCCGTTCCACGGTGATCTGTCTCTCCAACTCTGTTGCGTTTTCGCAACTTTCCTTTGCAACTGCTTCACCTGCTACTCCAACTTCGGTTTCATGTCTCTTGTAGATTTTAAAGTTATAACAGGGTATATTCATGCAGGAAAGAAATTTATCCACATGAGTCCAGCCTAATCGAGCGTGGCGAGCCCCTGAAAAAAGTTAAAAAAAATACATAAAGCACGAATTAAAAAAGCTCTTCCTATATTTTATATGTACAATAGAAATTTCTCATACCTAGAGCACTTTTCGTATTTACATCGTACCGTGTTGCGCGTTTGTTCCTACCACTGTGACTTTTGCTCGTCGATATTTCATTTTGCAATAAGCATTTGTCTTATCTGATTGTCAAGGCAGAACACAATCCATGGCGCATTTCACCCTCAATGAACTGAAAAGACAATGCATCTTTAGAGTACGTGCACCACATTTGCCGACCTAAAAACTCCAATTCGACAATACGACGGCCTGCTCCAGGTCTACATTCGAGAGTCGCAGCGAAAGATTCTTTCTCAGTGTCATTTGGCTGCATTATTTTGATACTCCTTGGTGAGTCACTCACACATGCAATTTTTCTTGACTCCTGTAGCTCACCAGTATCAGTGGTTGTTAGCTGTTCACCACCTGGATGATTTTTTTTTTCGCTTAAACCCGTTATTTTGATGGATTAGCCTTGCATTGTATTGCTTCAATGTTAAGCGTTTGCCTCTCCAGGTATACATGGCTTTGTCATAAAATATTTGTTGAGGTTAAACCCTGGAAGAACAGAACTGTTTGGAGCACCACTCGCGATATCACGCAATGGAGGAAGGTCACTTATAATGAAGACAATCGTCAAACACTATGATTTTAGTATTGTAACGGAAGATAAATTACCATTTTACAAGAGAACAAACTAAAAAACTAACAAACTAACAAACTAAGCTCAGCTGAATATATCGGTTCGGTGTCAACTCTGCTCATCAAAATTATCGCTAGTTCCGAAGTTGCCACTTTTTCCACATCATTAAATCATTTTTATTCAATCACAAAAAAGGTTTGAAAAAATTATTAGATGGGTTTTACATATCAAGAATAAATAATAAAGATATGAAATAATTAATTTTGTCATAGAACTCCTCAAATATGATAAAATTAATTGATTGAAAAATGAGGTTTTTTTTGTTCAGTGATTGGTTCTCTGCAGGAGAACAATAGATTCCCCTCCGCCTCACCTCCTACATGCCGACCCCGCCATAATATCCTTAACAGTTTCAAAGCGGATCTCAAGTCTTCTAATTTAAAATGCTCTGTTTTAATGAATGAATTTAACTTCTTGAGATTCAGGATGAATCTGCTTCCCCCTCCCGGCGTGGGGATAAGAAAGTAAGTGGAAATAAACTGATAAGGGCATGGGTGACAAAGCTCAATAGCATCCACGCTCTGCAACTTCTCAATTTCCGTGGAAATATCAATCAATTCTGTTGACGACCATGACTGAACGGGGACTGAGTCCTGGCGAGGTATTTCCTCGAACGCGATGGTGTACCCCCCAACATATTGATGGATCAACTTATCAGCTATTATTCGTTTCCAGTTTTTCTGAAATGAACTGTCGGCTGCAAGTTTCAGTACCTGGTTGTTAACATTAGTTTGATCTGGAGTTAAAAACGACGGCTGGGGCGGGGACCTTTGTTGTGGAAGTGGGACGATTTCGGGAAGGCTGATGTCTTTGATGATGTCCTTGGAGCGGCTGACTTCGCTTGTGGTTTGACTTTGTAGCTCGTCTGATTCGTCGGCTTGTGGGGTGTCGACGAGTTCTTCCAGCTTCCCGGGATCGATTGGGGTCTTTTAGGCATTTTACTCCTCATTTCCTTCCCGAGTTTGTCATTAGATTGGAGTTGGTTAATCTTATCCCCCAATTTCACTTCAAGTAGGAAATCGTCAGCTTCACGTTTGTTGAGAGCGTCAGCAAAATTCTTTGTTAGGGTCGGGAGGATACACGCTCGGCCGGCAACCGTTTGCGACCGATGGATCTCTGTCATGAGCCTCGCTGAATTCCATACATCTAATAGAATCTCGGCGGCTTTCTCTGAATCAGCTTTTTTCAGTTTAATTGAGGACGTAATCGCCGGGACAAGGGCTGATAATGCCGTACCAACCATGTTCTACGTGATGGTGAAATTTTTGTCTTTTTTCAGACAACTTTCATTCAATGCGAGCTCCTCATTCAATGATGGGGTCTCCAGAGAGAAATCTCCCGCTCTGGGATATTTCTTGAAGAGTTCTTCTTTCGTCTCCTTATTCAATGAACTCTTAAGCCATGATCGCCAGCGTTTCGCTGTACTCGAGTTAACAACCAGTTTATTTTCACTTGGTGGTGGTTCCTCCCCCAAGATCTACAGCAGTGTTTCGTCCAACTCCAGGTTAGGCTGCCCCATGGCCTGATCTGATGTTTTCCTCGTTAATTTTGGTGCCATGGTACCTTCTTCTACTGATTTGTCAGTTTGTAGATAAGCTGATGTCTCTTCAGGGTTATCCACCTGAGCTTCTTGCATTGGTAGAGCTTGGATTACCTCCACGATTTCGTTCACCTGAGAGTCGTTGTTGATTGAGGACGGTAGGGACATTGGACTATCGTCATCTGTAGAAGGCACTTCTGTTAATATAGGACTTGTATAATCTCTCGGATTAGCTCGAACGTGATGGATAAAAATTTCGACACATGTGTCGTCTCTCATAAAACCTCGGCCGAGAATCTATTTCTCAGGCCATTATTGAGCGATTGTCCTGGAGAATAACCACTTCTTACCATGAAACGATGGACTTTGTTCAACGTCTGTTGCCTCCATAATTTCTGCGTTCCGCTGTTGTGAATTTGGAGGTTGTGTTTTTAACACATGTTCGTAGAAGAAGTTTTCAAGCCCCTTGAATCTCTTCTTCGTGTTTTCGTTCTCCTTATCTTCGGTACGCGATCTCCTCTTACTTTTTCCCATGATTGGGCACTGTTCGAATGAATTTAATAATAAAAAATATTGAAAAAAAAATCGATTGTACAGGCGACTTGCTTGGCATAATGAAAACGAATGAGCAAAGAGACCATGGCGAGATGCCACTTAGCGCGAAGTGCCAGGTTCAAAAATTTTAATTTTATTTCTGCTTTAAAATTGTGACTTGCAAGGCATAACTAGACGTTACTACACTTCGTAATCTCGAAGGGCGAGCCACGAAGTATAATTATTCAAAAACCTTTACTTTTGCAGTTAGATTATAGAACCTTATGTAGAACAGATATCATTCAAACCCACAGCTTTTCTCGAGAAGTTTCGTCTGTTCTCGGAACAAATACTGTTCTAGAATTGAAATCTTGGGAAAGTTTATAATGAGAAAATATTTTTAATTTTGCTGCTCTGATGTATTCAGGTGTGAAATGCAAGAGATTAAAAAATGTGCTGTTCTACAAAAATTACATTTTAGAAAATATATCGGAATTTACGTTCGTTAATGAATTTATTGTTGAGATGTTTTCCGTAGAGCAGAGTGATATCGTAGCAAAGCTACAAATGTTTTTTGCAGGCGTTATAGTTTGCGAGATATTGAGTATCAAAAATTGTTACGTTCATTTATCTATTACTTTTTTGATCATTTCTAAGAACGAGGGAGAAATATTAATTTTTCGATAATAACCTTGTTTAATTAGTTACTTAATTTTAGAGTGGGCGACCGTGATTTTGAAAAGAGGAAGGACGAAACAATGAACGTGTCAAAGTTGAGATGGTCTTTCAAAATCTCCTGTACTTCTATTCCCGAAAAATCCGCTTTGGACTCATCAGCTATAGAATATGTACAGCCGAGCAATATATTAATAAGGACGATACTGTGTTACGGACACTAGATCACTGGGTAGGTCGAAATATCGAGTAAAGGGTGAACCCTTCTGGTGAGTTCACCATAACTAGTCACGACATGTAGAGTCCGGAAGAGAAAACATGTTATAAATTTCACTTAGTGGGGCCTATTGCGTGGGACTGAGTACTGTAGTACACAATGGTTATTAAATGAGGAATTAGCACATAAAGAGAAAGATAGCCTTAAGTTCTCCGTTTAATAGATTTGAAATAAGTACAGGATAGTAAAATGTCCAAGATAAAAACCTGGAATAGACATGAGGAAAATGTAAGAAAGAATAGTGTAAATGTTGTAACGGGATTTTTGGAAATCCCGCACATTAAACTAAATTTTGGGTTAAGTTCTCTAAAATTCTGCCATTTCGACTCTCTCCCGGGAATTACTCAAATCGTCGAGGGGCGTGGGGACTGGGGCCCGAGTGCTTAGGATGTTGGGAGGCCTAAGGACACGCAACAGCACAGGGAGGACACGTGGAAACATTCCCAGCTCCCCTACGAGACTTGCTGGCATATAGCATAGGACTCATACTGGCAAATGAGCGCTCCATGTTAGATGGGGTGGGCATTCGAGCGGCTGATCCTTCGAAGGGGGTGTTCGAAGGGGTCAGTGGCGACGTTCGAATTCGGCGCGCTCCTGGAGAGGCTAATGCCAGGGATATCCTCCCTGCGGCGAGGGCAGAACGTTCTGGCACACGGCAGTTCACCCAGCCGTAGTCGAGAGTGGGGGGGGCACTCACTCGGGAGAGCCACTTCGGCTGGCTCCCAGTGCGGACCACTGGCGGCTGCCTTCCGGGCCCTTGGGAGGCTCCCAATGCCCTGCATTGGTCTTCTTCGTTCCCTAGGCGAGGGTTATCCTCTCCATGGTAACACTCTCTGAGTGAGAGCAATACTCTCCTAGGTTGGTGTCCTCTAGGTGAGCGCCATATCCTCCCCCGGTGGCGGTCTCTGGGTGAGAGCCATCCTCTCCCTGGGTAAGCTCTCTCCATTTGGGGTTACCCTAGTGGGCCCGTCACGCTCTCGATCGTGTGCAAATGGGGTGAGTTAATCTCCAGGCTCTCGGCCTACCGGCACTCCGCTATCTTCTGTCGCGCTCTCGGCGAGGTAGTTCCATAGGTCGCCCTCCGCGCCTCGGATTCCCGCAAGTATGCTCTCGGTGTCCCGAGCCTAGTCTCGTTCCTCTCTTTATTTCATGGTTCGGTTATTGCACTCGCGTATCTGTGGACCCCGGCCCTCTCTCCGCGACCTAGCATCCTGAGCGCCCCCACGCCTTCCCAGTTCCGTTCGCTTCGTCATCGGCTTTAGCCTCTCGCGGGTAGTTTTACGGTCACACCCCGGCTGGTGTGGTTCGCGGTTTTGGATTTACGAATTTAGGATTTTGTGTTCTCGCGAGGACGAGTTCCAACCCCCCTCGTCCTGTCCCTTCGTGCTCTTTTTTTCGGATTTAGGATACTTCTCGGGATTTGGAAGGTTTACGGACCTCGGGTGAGGCAGGGCCCCCCCCCCCCCCTTCCTCGCCCTCGTTCCGGTTCTTACAGTTTTCGTTAGCTTCTGGCCCTTAAAAAGTTAGCTGGCGTCCACATTAACTTGGTTGGATATTTAGGATGCGAGCATGGAAACGGGTGAAGGTAATAACTATCCTCGACCTCCGGGACGAGGTAGAAGAAAAGTGTTACCAATGGCGCCCGAAGTGGGGCCCACGCGATGTTCAGTTATATTTTTGGATTCGGTTCGGTTTTTTTGCTTTCTCTCTTTTCCCGCTAACTTCACGGGCTTCTGCTCATTTTTCGTGAGTTGTCGGTAACGGGGTAGGTTTTGGGAAAAATCATTCCCCCTGACCACTCCTAACGCTATCTACCGGGATACAGCCGCAGTACGTGGCCCTCGCACTCGGCCGGTAACGGTTCAAGGCCCCGTCCATAGATGGCGCCACCGATCCCCCGCGATTGCGATACTACCCTACGGATTTGACTACCGTAGTGGTGACGTAGTATCCGCTCCAAGGCAGCCACGTGCACGCTCCCTCTCTACGCTGACAAGACGTGCGTTTAGTGTTTCGTAGTTCTCTACACCAAAATGGAAACCCCTGAAGTTATTTGTACCACGGTAAGTACATTTTATACTTGTGGCTGTGGATTTCGTTGCTCGCTATCAAATTAAACGGTTAATTACCTCCATAATTAACATTTTATGGTTTTAATTACCCAATCGAACAGCTCTCTTGCCTAATCTTTCGTACCTTGCTCACAGCTCAGTAGTTTGCGGACGAGCCTAATGGAGCCCCGCCAAATGGCGATGGGACTCAGATGGCCCGTTTGCGGCTACTCTTGTTTATTTCTATGGCTGTTTTCACTGAACCATTTTTGCACGAAACTAGGCTTGGTTTTACGCATATTTTAGCTCTCTCATGCTTCTGCACGCTCTCCTAACCTGCTTGACTCCCCCTCTCTTTTCAGGAGGAACCAGACCTTCGAGTCCAGAAGCACCAACTCGCGGAGGAAAGGGATCTCATCAATCTTGGAGGGGATCTCTTCTTCCCGGAGGCACCACTCACTCCTCTCACCCCGATCGAGGAAATGTTGGTGATTGACGTGGAAGATGAGGGGCCGCTCGACGATCTCGAGGGGTTGAAGGAGTCACTGCAGAAGCCGCCCCCTAGGGGGGCAATCACACCCGACAGTGGGCGAGGTTACGCACCTCCATCGCTCGCTGTCCCTTCACCAGCTCTTTACGTCGGTCCCTTCGCGGAGATCGACGCCTTGCTCTCTCCAGCCGAAAGGCTGTGGTCCGGACTGACTGCTAGGGTTCAGCAGGCCGTGCAGAGATTGGTTCTCCCGAACCCGGTCCTGACCACAAGCCCCACCCAAACGGGAGGGCCACCAGTAGAGAATTCCTGATCTAATGTAGTCCGAGTACCAACACCCCCACAGAAAATTCCTTCTTTTCGGGTTAAAGGGAGAGCCAGCGAACACGCCTCAACCAACACCAAGAAAAAGCTGAAGCCACATCTCCCGCCCGATATCTCCAAGGTGGGTGTGATCCCTCATTTGTCACGCCAGATTTCGCCTCCTCTCCTCCCTCCGGGACCGGACGCCAAGGCGTTAAAGTCTCAAAGGAGGAGGGAGAGGAGGAGAAAACTCGCCGAGGTGGCCACCCGCCCATGTTCTACCAGGAGCGACCAAGCCCCAAGTTATGCTCAGGTGGAGCACCTACCGCACCGGTGGAGTCGCAATCCTTGGCGAGAGGGGCAACGCAGGTTGCCACCACCACCGCTCTCTCAACGGTCACACCCACCCTCGTAACAGTCAGCCCCGCTCTCTCGGGAAGTCAGCCAACGGGCTCGACTCCCTCGCCTGCTCCCTTAGCGAATCAGCCAACAAGTTCAACTCGCTCGCCAGCTCTCTCAACTCCAGCCCAGGTCAATCAGCTTCCCACTGGAGGTGTGGCCCCACCCAGCAAAATTTCTCAGTTGTTGCTTGTACTGCTTCTACTGCCGGATTGCGAGCCATGCCTACCGTTCATGTGAGAAATACCTGAACGACTTGGAGTATTATGGAGGTAAGCTCCCGCCACACCTCGAATTTTGTTTCGAGTGTGGACGACGAGGACGCACGCTAAAGTCGTGCTCCAACTGTCGGGACAAGTGGATTACTCGAGGGCCCTACATGCCATCTGTCGCCACAAATGTGCCCAGACAGCAGCTGCCCGGCCGAGCGCCCACCGACACTACAGCGTCGGCCGACCTGGTGGCCAGTATCACAGCCGCTGTATTGGCGCAGCTCGGCAAAGGGGCCCCTGAGCGGTTCGGAGAATACCCGAACGCTCACGAAGCCCCAGGACCCGCCAGACGACGATGCAGAGGAAGGAGATCCGGTCGCAAGTCCGCGGAATAAGCCGGAACTAATATGTCTTGATCTCTTTTCATGTTCGCTCTGTATCTACTTTTGGGATAAATAAACATGGTACCAGGGAAAACCGTTGCAGTTCTTTGTTGTCCTCCACTACCCACTCCTTATTACAGCGCACCACGAGGACTCAGCTAACACTGGCGGAGCCACAGGAGAAGAGGAAGAAGCTATCTTGGTGGGAAAGAGCCGGTCGCTATAAAAGCCACCCGAAACAGCGACTCGTCGTCTGTTTTTCTCTGCTTTATCTAGTGACAACTACGGTCTGTACTTTTCGAATATTCCACCTGGTTCTTCTTGAATTCTTCGTTTCAGGTATGCCTGATAATTTCCCGGCTACCAGGGAAAGGTGGGAAGACATTGGGTGGATTTTGATTCTGTAAGGGAATTTTAACCGTGATTTAGTTGGTGAAAAGGTGAGTGTCGATTCAATTAAGAGCGAATTGAAAAGAGGATACCACGGCTGAGATGGCCAGAATGGAACCAAGACTACACCCACTTTCGCGTCATTTATGATTTTTCTCAGGGTTCATAAAATCATTGCGAACGAGGGGAAAGCATAGAAATATTCATTTTTCCAAGAAGTTGTGAAAGCGTTGATCAATTCCGCCTCTGAACCTGGGAACCGCGTGTAAAATCTTTTACATTTCGCATTAATTCGTGGCGCCAATAGTTCTACCGAGAAAGGGCCAAGCTTCCTAATCAGTATACGATTGGATCTGATCATCGAGGCGAAGAACAATAATTCAGAGCAAAACCCAAGAAACGGCAAATTTTCCATTGGTGATACGAAATTTGACACATAATCACCCATAGCAATGGACCAAGTCAACGGAATGAGAAAAATACTACACTTTTCTAAAGATCTAGTTGAGATGTTCAAAATCCTGTATAAGGTGTAACGAACATGTGGGGATGTGCATTAAAGACGAGAAACCCTTCACGAATATCGAATAAAATTTTAGAGATGATTAAGGGAGGTAATCGCGTTCCAGGGGCATCGTGCCTCTGGTTTAGAGTTAAAATTATAAAAATAGTAAGTCGCGAGTTTCGAGTACGTTTATGGTTATGTATACGTTTTTCGGTGGAAGATCGGGGAGAGTACGTGCAACACTTATTCGCCCCGGATTGCCAGGTTGCATACGGGTAAGCCCTTAAATCAATTTGTAATGTTAGGATGATTAAAGAATGAATTGATAAAAGTTAGGCGAAATAAGTTACGAATTTGAATTTGAATTGGCGCTGCAGGCACCGCGCCTCGAAGTGGAACTAACGCCGGCCAATCAGGGAGCGCCTGATTTTCGGCTGTGCCTGGCCCACTTGTTGCACTGACCTAGCAACTTCATTTTGTTCATGGCGAGTCAGGCAGCAAGTGTAGTGAGGAGACAATTTGAAAAAAGTACCCTAATTACGAGAGTATGAGTGAGTTATGTAACGAGCATCGGGGATGCCCGTTAGGATCCCCAATAAAAACTCAGAAATCAGGAGAGAGAGTGAGGAAGTAGGGACGTAGGTTAGGTTTAGGGACATTAGGAATTCCCCCTTTTCGGGGTGGTTTAG
>NW_011887819.1:664860-672383 GCF_000806365.1 Fopius arisanus
CATAAGGTTAAATTTTAGCAGGTTTTTGTTAGGCTCAGGGGAAGTAGGGCGAAGGTAATGGGCATTTCCCATTCGCCGGGGAAATGTCACGTTACAGTTAGGTGTCAATCAATAGTGAATTTTAGTGAATTTCCCCCTTTTTGCACGAATATTTTCACGACATGTCGTGGCTTTTTCTGAGCCGATAACCTGCTTCGGTTGAATTTTTCCATCCATTTTTGGATTGTTTTCGGCGGGTTTTTCCCCCCGCTATTAGATTCACAAAATACTAGAGCATCTCCCTGTTAAGCTGGTGGGTATTTCAATGAAGATTTCGCGATTTTTTAAGAGTCTAGAAGTGATTGTAAGATGATCGGATTTTCCACAGCCAACGATGGCCAGTGGTTCTCCCTCTCTCTCACTCGCCTCAGTTTAGAGCAGAGTGGGTTCGAGTCCAAGGAGGTAACATTTTTTTTCTTTTCTTTTCTTCTTTTCTTCATTTTCCGCGTCGTTAGATATTTCTCGGGCTATCGGATTTATATTTTTAGGCAATTAACAATTTCCTGAACATTGAAGTTCAGGGCTTTCGGAATTCCTCGAACGAATTCCGCGTCAAAAATCTTAAAAAAACTTGGGCTTTTGGTATCCGATTTTTCCGTAACGTCTTCCGGCGAGTTTCTACTTCCGTTTTCATCGATTTCCCGGCGAGTTATAATTAGGAATAAGACATTCCGCGGATTATCGCCGATCGATAATCCTTGTAGGCCAATTCCGATGGTAACTATGAGGGGCTGGGCATGAGGGTATTCAACGAATAGCAGGAGTCCGCAAGCTGGGCTCAACGGGCTTGCAGAGCTCCCAACCTTCGTTAGTGAAAGTTGGAAGAGGGGCCTTATTCACTTAACGAAACTACCTGCCCTAATTGTATTTACCTTCCTCCTTGAGCCTTGGTTCGACCGATACTGCTAGAGGGCGACCGTGCGATCGAGCGCGAATTGTCAACTTTCTATGAATGGAAACTGTAAATATTATTTCCTTCCCGGAAATAGGGAGTAATATTAAGGAAGAAATTTATTTGATGCTTTGACAATGTGGAATCACTCGTAACAATTATTTTGTGTCCAGGCGCTATTTATTGAAAAAATTGCTACAACTCTGATTAAAATTATAAAGGGTGACGTTGAGAATATGATGGGATAGCCGTAGCTGCTCAGACTTCACTAAGGCTAACTTACCCCACTCAAAAGCAAAGTTTCTATTGATAAACGCCGAAAAAAAATGCGTTTAACATAGCAAAATTGCTGCAATGGCTCTTGCAACAATCGAGTTAGATCAAGATAAGGTTTATCGCAACCATTTGTTTAAGATGCTGCTCATTAGTGATTGACGAAACTGAATTTCTCGATTTTCATTGTATTTATCGAATTCGAACAGACTATCAAAAATGTGGTTATAAATTTAACAAATAAAAATTGAAAATTCAACAATTGTAGTTCCTGTTATATTGGAATGAAATGGAATATTCAGACGGATTTTGGAGGAACATGAACAATGCTTGTGCAATTTCAACTTGGTGCCACAAATCCATAAAATTTCCATTATTTCATGTTTTCATTACCCCTGGAAATAGCGAAGGATAGCACTGAGACTTCCCCTAATAAATGACACGTATGATCGGGATTTTCGATTTTCTGACGATGCTCAATGGAGAGAGCGGGTTATATGATGCACTAATAAACTGATCACCTTGGGTTTCTCAGAAATCCGAACAGTGGAATTGTCCTAACAAAAACGAACTCGAACAATGTCAAATCGTAAACAGATGCAATCAAAATTTGGCACGTGCATACCTGCACCAGAGGGTTGCTCCGGAGTGGGTGCGGTGGGATCAGGTACGGATGGGGTCGACGAGGGTGGTGGGGGCAGGTATGCATGGGGTATCTGTGCTCATCGTGATTCGACTTTCTGTCTCCCCCGGGCCAGCGTGCTGCCAATGGCGTAATGAGTTTGGCAATCAAAATTGTTATTTGAAAATGAGGGGGTTGTGCAGTCGAAAACAATTTTGCATTGACACGGAAGTTTCAACAATTTGTGATCACTTGGTTCTGAAAGTGCGAAAAATAACTTCTAACTGAAGTTGCACCTTTTGCGCCTAACTTGTGAGAGTGAACTAGTCCATTGACCTGTCATTTTTTTTTTCAAATAGTTGCATAGTCAAATTATAATTGTTAATTTCTAAAACATGTAGCCCTCTAGGAAGGAACTACGTGTTAATAATTTTCAAGACGGGTGGGAACACCTTTATATGGACTCAAGATTTGGTGATATCGCTATTTGTTTATTATGGTCGACAGAGTTCCGTTGCTTCAAATCTTCCAATCTCAAAACGCACTATCTTGGACAACATCCCAGTTATGAAGAAAATTTCCCATTAAATTCGTTAGCGCGCCAGAATGAGATCCGAACATGAAAACTAACCGCGGGCGCAGGTGGTGCAAAAAAAAAATTAATTACGATTGTCTTCTGCCGTCAAAAACGATGTCAAATTTCGAGTCTCTGATACAAGAAAGGCGGTCCGACAAATATCAAATTGAGTGGGAACATCTCTATTTGTGTAGTAAAATCGGCGACGCGGTTATTTGTTTATTGTGCGCCCATCGCTTCGTCAACGTGAGAGGTTTCAATCTTAGTAGACATTTTAAATCAATTCATTCAGGTTTCGACATGGAATTTCCGCTTTATACCGAAGTCCGTAAAAATAAAATCATTTCATTAAAAAGTCAGCGTCAAATCGCCGCGCTAGAAAAACCACTCATCAGTGATGATGCAATGATGCAATGATGCAATGATAAGTGCGCACATATCTTGTCTCACCGCGCATCGTTTAATCAAACAAAAGAGATCATTTACCGATGGAGAAGATTTCAAACAGATTTTAACCGCTGTTATTGGTGTTGTATTTCGAGAAACGTCAATGGAAGATCGCGTCAATGAGTTTTTCAGCGAAATTTCTTTATCACCGCGAACAATTGCACGCAGGATAGAATCTATCGGCTCCAATTTTCTTGAACAATTGCTTTATGACATTTCTCAGTGTCATAATTTTTCATTGCAATTAGATGAATCAACAGATATCGCCGGCCATGCTCAAGTCATAGTTTTCGTGCGTTTTTCATTACTGGATATGTCTATAATTGAAGAAATGCTGACACTTTTTTCAATGGAAAAACACGCGGCGGTAGAAGAAATTTATAGAGCATTTAAAAAGGAACTCATTCTGGCGAAATTACCGAAGTTAGGTGGTTGAGTAAAGGAGTTATGCTCGAACGATTTTACGAAAATTTACCGGTAATTGTCACTTTTGTTAAAGAAGAATTCCAGCGCGAATATGGTGAATTAAATCATTTTGAGTGGATCACACAAGTGGCTTATCTTGTTGATCTGACTAAACTTATTAATAATATTAATCTCCGAATGCAGGGAAATCCAAAATTTTTGTGGGATCACGTGCAGGCAATCACCGGGTTGAAAACGTTAATCAAAAGAATTGAAGATAATTTCTATAAAGATACAGTACCGCCTACGTTTATCACGTTAGAATTAATTATAAAAAGATACCCCAACACAACGTTTAATGGCCAGCCTTTTTCAGAATTGACGCAGCAATTATATGCTGATTTGAATAAACGATTCCCCGATATAGACGATTTACACTACTTGTGTCAGTTTTTCCAGGTTCCTAAAGCATGTACGTACAATCTTGAACGTCTCGAAAACACAATTGTCAATTTCACTTACGTAAACGGTGTAAAGCTCTCAGTTGAAATGGAAAAATTCATTACTTTCGATTTACCTTTATGCAGTTCGGATGATTTGTGGAAGATAATCATCGGAGTTCATGATTTTCCAAACCTCACAGAAGCGTATAAGCGAACGCGTGTTATTTTCGGGACAACCTATCTATGTGAATCGGGTTTTTCACATATGAATAGAATAAAAACCTCCGGTAGGTCGGTATTGGGCGATGAGAACCTCAGAAAAGCTATGCTTGTGAGTCTCAGTAATTACAAACCTCATTTCCAAAAAATTGTGGAATCTATGCAAATTCAACGTTCACACTAAAGTGTTTTGAATAGACAGTTTTGATGGTGACCATGTCGGTAGATATTGTAACTTAGAGATTTAACATAATTTGACAATTCATAAGAACATCGCATTAATGAGAGATTCTCCATGGATCTGGCATTCGTACGATCGCTGACATGAAACTATTGTAAATATATTAATGATAAGTATTGTTTAGGAATAATTTTTTTCCAATTTCCTTCACCTTTCCTTCCTTCCCACTACCCATGATGGAAGACGTCTACCACCTTCCCGCGGTTTCCATTGAGCAACAATTAATAATGTTGGCCAAGAGTAGACAATTAGAAATATATTTTTTTTGGCATTTGAAATGTGTAATTTTTTTCGAGAATTTTCCAGTCCCCGATTCTATAATTGTATGACGATTATAGGTTACAAGATACGATCCAGCTGAGGAATAAGGAGTATATTTATTTCCTCATTTCAGAAATGCAACAAGCATTTTTCAATATTAGATTCAAAATTTTTAATTGGAATTTTGCGCCAATTCTAACGGGTCAGCCATTTTTGTTCGCCTGGCACGCCACTCTGTATGGAATACTGTCACCACTGGGATTTATTTGCAGACAAAAGGTTGGCTAATTGAATGCACATTACGATTGGGAGATAATCCCGACCGTTGTAACAGGATGACTCGCGGCGACCTGAAGGTTGCCGAACCCTGACGTATATAGACACCAATGTGATATTCCTCTTTTTTTTGTTTTTAGTGGCTAATGAGTGTTTCTAGCCCCCTTTTTTTGTAATGGACCCTGAGGCTTAAGTGAATAAACTATTTTTTTTGGAAGCTTTAGTTATCTTTTCTTTCTTTGCTCAACTAACTTCGTAGTTTGGTCAGAGTTAGGAATGCTTAAAACCCATCGTTTCCACGCCAAATCCACCCCTCTCTTCATAACCCGCACACTGAGGACTGTTACCTTTCCCCGAAGGCTTAATTTTCCCTTTCTGTTCCCTTTTGGAAAACCTTTTTTTTTGTGTTTACTGTAATGAGTAGAGAACACCGAAATTAGTTAATTTAGCTTTAGTGACCTTCCGCTTTGGTAATTCCGGCTAAAGATTACCTGGCGCACATTTATTCAATTTTAGAAGGTTTGATTAGCCTTTGGTGAAGAAGGGTGAAGGTAACACGCATTTTCAACCCCCATATGAAAATGTCACGTGACAAAGGAAGCCTCATTAGTAAGACTAATGAGGCAAACACTTACATTTTGAAGGAGCAATAATGCCATTCAGAATTTTCCATCAATATTCCGCTTGATTTAACTCAAAGGCATTGAAAAATTCAGTCAAAATTAGATTGTCAAGTAAAACACAAAAATTGAATTTTCGCCGAAAAAGTTTTATGACAAATACTCAGAATCAAATGATCCGCATGTCAAGTTGAAGCTTAACCGAGAGGCTTTTTTTTTTAAGTACAATGAATAGGATTCATGAGATAAGAATAATAATAGATAGTGGGAATCAGGAAAAGGACCAGCGTCACGGTCACGGAGTGTTCGATAGGGGGCTAATTAACTTCTTTTAAACCACAACCATCATCAAGACAACAACTCTAGCCGCATGTGTTAAACGCAACGCATTTTCACGTTGAATTTTACCCTTACAAAATCAAATTAACTCCCACGACTTGTGGAGCTCACCCTCATCGGCTCTAACTTTCAATTTTCTGGCGCGTACTCGGCCTACAACAACCATCGCGCTAGACAGTTTTCATTGGAAATTTCCCGAATGCCTCCCACTATCGGTTACAGGGATTATGGCCAGGATCAACGGCACCTTCACACCATATCTAGCGATAGTTATGTGATGGCTTCTAAGAATTGTCCAAATAATTGTCCAAACAGGGGACATCTCCAGCTTCAAAGGGTCTCAATTTGACACGCGAATATACACACACATTATCCACGAATATTCCGGTTAATTTATATTTCATCATTCCTCATTACAATATTGTCAGATTTAATATTAGATGTTTTTGGATAATATGTGCCACTTTATGTGTCCTCATATTATCCAGGTCAATAAGAAATTGCTTGATGATATGTCTCCATTTAATGGGATTTACTTGGAGTCATTGACATTGATAAGCATATATTGGGCAGGAGTGACGGTCAAACATCTATTTCCATACAAACTGAGAAGACAAAAGAATTCGTGGCTGCCAGTGTTCAACAAATTTTATCGGGTAGAAAAAAACAATTGAGAATCGCACGGATTCTTCATATTAAATCAATTTTATAGGGTTTCGACTAGTAACAGCAGCATGGACTATTGTCCCGATAATACGGCATCGAAATACACAACCTTGCTCCCGAAGCAGATATAACTGGATGACGGATGGCGAGGACGCTTCAGTGAAATACAGTTGTAATTTTTTACATCTACACGGTACAAAAAATGCGATCAGCAGATTTATTAGTCATGTCAGAGACGGTGAGGGTCAAGCCAATCAGTTGTTTTTCTTACCTACTGCCATTTTCAAGGATTTGCGCGATGTTCGAAGTTCTATGAATAATTGTACTCATTTGAAAGTACACGTGAAATTCGAATATTGTGAAGAGCAATGGTTTGCAGAAATTGGAAAGCATTCCACCAACAAAAAATATGGTATAGTCGAATACATGTTGTAGAGCTTTCAGATGAATTGTCCAATATATGAGAGGTTGATAGCGGTGAGCATATTTCAATTGAGTCCCTCAAGATGGGGTCTCTACCAGCCGGCCTACCCCTGTTTATTAACCCAGGCTACCCCAAAATTTGGTCGTTTGTAACGACCTTTGTATCTCTTATCTAACAAGTTACGTGTACAGTTATAACTGTTACGTGATGTGCCATATAATGCTTCTAGTTATACCAATGGGACTACACACACTGCGCAACTTTTCCTAATCCTTATTACGTTCCTTTAATGAGATATTCATTTCGTAAAATCTACATAGATATAAGATGTAATCAAGGCAAAATGATACTTTTCGAGTACGGTCCTTTGAACGTCAAGCGACTTACATAAAAACAAATAGTTGAGTCCTTACATTGCATACTATGCAAGGTACAATCATTTTCGCCTATTTTACGTTACAAATCTTTACCAGCGTGGCCACGGAATTGGGGGCATTTCTCCGGGGCCTTTTCTACCGCATTCCATCCTCCCTCATTATTGCAGTCTGAGCAGTCGGTCAAGATCGTCTTAATGAGAGTACGGACGTTATCAAGATACGCGATAGCGTATCTGCCAAGTTGACGTCACAGGCAGAGGTGACATCACAGGCAGAGAGCTGTCGTGAATTATATTACAGCTAACAACTCGCCCCTATCCCCTTGAAAAAACTTCAATTGCTTTTTTCCCCTTTACACGCACGCTATTTTGCAAAAGTATCCCTAGATACATTATATAAATC
>NW_011887820.1:0-5867 GCF_000806365.1 Fopius arisanus
CGCATCTTGAAAATGCATTACTCCCCCGGACGCGTCACTGAACCGTCAGTGAACAATGAACAAAGAGAGAGAAAGACTGGGGCGTGCACTTGAAACACTTACGGTGTGACAAGAGCCTGGCCCATGTCTTAAATTTTACGATCGTATTTTCGACGAAATTTTAGTTGAAAATTTGTTTTCCGATAATTTATGGCCTGCAGCTGGCCCTTGGCCTTCGAGTAAAAGGAAAGAAAATAAAATAAATGAGTTCACTGTGAAAATAAATGTCATCTTTAAAGACTTATTTCTCCAAAGTATTATTCATTTAAACTTTCAGAAATAATTAATTTAATGATTTTCGACGGATGTCACAATACATAAACATTCTAACTTAAATACCTGTGTTTTCTTGGCTATCGCTGACATTGGTGCTTCCTCAGGCAATAACGCATTAATCCTTTCCATTAACCACCTCGCTACTGCTTTTGTTAATCTGGAACATCAAATACATATTCTATCAATTTCTTTATCTTAATGAATATTGATTCCACACAATAAATCAATTATCCAGTTAGATATTTTACTATTAAAATAGTTCCTCAATATTTTTTTCGAACCTCATTGGAAAGACAATTCAATATTGGAAATCTGTACGAAATTTTAATTACCTGAATCTTTCCCTGAAAATTATTGTTGTCCTATTGTCCTGATGCATTTGTTGCTCGTTTGCTGCTTCAATTTCATCTTCAGCCATATCTGCTGCAATTGCTCCCGCAATGAGACCAGGGACGGCGAACATTGATATCACTTGATTTTTACTAACTCAGTTATAAACTTTTGAGGTACTATCGTGTATTTCTCATAATAATCGGGAAAAAGGATAAATAATCGAAATAATTCAAAGAATTGAATTCGAAGTGTTCCGAAACTCAACAAAACGTATCCATAACGCCCTCTGGCGGCGAAAAAAAAATAAGGATTTTAAGGTACCTTCAACGCGCAGAATTCCTCCCCTGTTGGGAGTAAGGGAATGATTTTTGATGGTTTGAGGGTCGTTGCCCATTGTTACAAAAAATATTATCGGCAGTCGGGTGGTCACATCGAACACGCAAAGCTTCTTCTGGCCACTGCTGCCGTGAAAGCTTCATTAATCAAGGCAAATTCGCGATATCTCAACATCTGAGAAATTTGAGGGTGTGAATGATATACGAATCGATTGAGAGTTATTTCGGCAATTAATGCGAGTTTTCCAGGTTTTTTGTCATTTTCATCCTGAGTATGGACCGCGGCTAGGAGTCGGGAAGAGAGATCCTCGAGTTTTTGGTAAAATTGGGAAACGTTTTCGTTTCGTAGTTGTTTCATGGAGTGGAGTTGTTCTAACAACTGTTCGAATGATTTTTTATCGTGATTAAGATTCAGCAGCAATTCAGAAATTGATGGCCAATCTGTCAGACTACAGTGGATATCAATTTGTTCTCTGGCCTTCTCGGTGACTATTTACACATAATAAAAGGAGGGGAGCTTGTTGCTCTGTAACTATTTCAAAAACTGCATCTAATTGTTTTATGAAACTTCTGACTTTATATCTATCTCCATCAAATGAACTCGGAATTAGTTTAGCAAGAAATTCAATTGAAGCCATGATTGTACCGTATTGAGGATGGAGGAATGTGGTAGATTTGAATTTTAGGGATTTTCCCCAGACTTTCTCGAAAATATCATTAATGAGAAGTACTTACTTATTTGATGATTGTTGCTCCGTTGAACGTCAGGGCCAGAAGTTGCTAGGTCCGTGGATTTTCGCTGATGTTGTCTGGAGGACTCCCTTCAAGTGGTTCTTATATATATTTTTTTGTTACGCCTAATTAGCAATTAAAATTGCTCACTCTCGTTCAGGATGAAGGGAGAAGGAACTTCACGATTTTTCACTGACTCTAAGTGTTAGGCAATCCCATCCTCGTCGCCAAATTTTGTTGGATACCCGAATAAACTTAGTCGTTTTTGAGGTTCAACAAATTAAAATAAGAACTTTATTTCACTATTCTGGAGTAGAATTCTTTAAGACATCTAGTCGTGCCTAAGTTTAATTTGTAAGTGTCTAAAATCTGAGTAAGTTGGCCATATATATATTTAAGGGATATTGAGGGATGGTCACGTAGTTATCTGGTTAGAGTAGGGGTAGAGGGTGGATGTTGGTGGTTCAGGCGGATCATTTGGGTCCGAGGGTCTGGTACGATCTGAGGAGTGTAAATCGTTTTATTATATGTACTGTAACGTGACATTTCCCTAAGCGACCGGAAATGCCCATCACCTTCGCCCTTCCTCCCTCTGACCTCCTCGCCGATACCAAACTTAACAAAAATCGGGACCTAAAAAGGTTGCCGGGCGCCAGCTAATTTTTCCGATTGAGAAACGAGCAACTCGAAACCTAAATCTAATTTAAAACCGCAAAACGTATCACTAACCCGTACTTATAACTAATTCAGCAAGGGGGTTGAGGGAGAGGTAACGGATACCTGCGCTGCTCAGTATGCTAGGTTGTGGAGAGAGGGGTGGATTCGGGGAAAAGGGCGAGAAATGCGTAAATAAATAACCCCTCAGACCGCACTAATATCCTCAAAATTAGCTAATTTTTATTAAATTAAATCCGAACACTGATGTTGGAAACCTCCCAGTTGACCGCAGCCAACGGTATGTAATGCACCCGCCATGGCGGTGATAAATTCAAAGAAAAAAAAAAGGAAAGAAAGTAACCCCATTTAAGTCCGCGAAGCACCGTAGGGTACTCGGGATATCTCTAAACATTCAGCACCCTCGTCAAATAATTTACTGTAAATCTCTCCCACAGAAAACCGCCCCATAATTCCGCGAGTCCTCAGGAGAGGCTCGGGATTTCTCCGAAATTCGGGACCCTGTAGATATAATTTATTACCAAATTTTCCCATAGAAAATCTCCCCATAATTCCACGAGTCCTCAGGAGAGGCTCGGGATTTCCCAAAAAAATAAAGCTAGGGCCCCATAACAAAGAAATAGATAATAACTAACAATAAATAATAAATAATAAACTTTTCCCATGGATGGATTACAGAATTCCAACTTCACATAATTCCGCGGGCCCTCGGGAGAGGTCCGGGATTAATCCCCAAGGAAAAATTGAATTAAATTACTTATTTATGAATTTTTCTATCACCGAGAAAATTCTCGGCGAGCCTGGAAGAGGCGTTATAGGAAAGCGAGAGAGAGACGGAAGATGAGGTGCGAGAGAGATCGCACTACGCCCAGCGCACACGGTACGCTTCTCAAAGGATTTTCTAACGGGTAAAAATCCGCGACGCCTCGATGCCTCCACCGATCGACATCGGATAAACTCCACCGGCGAGGGGGAATATTCTCGGATAACCTCCCAAAATTGGGGATTTCCACCGTCGAAGGGGACCGAGATATCTCCGTTTCTCGAGAGCGGGATTTCCTCAGCACCGTTGGGCTGGAATTCACGCTCAACGTTGAGCGGAGCGGAGTGGGGGAAGCACTTGGAGGCTCGACGGCATGGATACCCCTCAAGGTTATCCAAGCGAATTCCTCACGGTTCCACGGGGGTTTTCGACGGTTTCCCCCGGGATTTTCACACGTTTCTCACGCGATATGCCCCCAAAACCTCCACAGGGACGGCCCTGTGGGATGAATAACTCCCCACACGCGATCAGCCGTGGTTTTCGGATAAAACCATGGCTGAGAAACACTCGCGACACCTCCATGGAGGGAAACGCTGTTCGATCCGTTGATCGAACAGGATAAATGTTCACTCGCGGGCCGAAATAATTATGCGATCTCCAGTAACCGGTGTTACTGGGATAGATTTACATAAATCTCCTCACCTTTCCACGCGGCTTGCGAGCTGGGTGGAATCCTCCCATTGTCCTCTTCTCCTTTTTTGTGGCACTCTGGGGAAAACGTCCGTTGGCTCCTATGTCCTGGCGATAACTGCCAAAAATATGGCGGAACTCGTGTCTCACCGGAACATTAGTTCCGGTGGATTAAGCGCGATGGCACTAATTGTCCTAGCGCGCTAATTTCTCCCCATTCAAATTTGAATGGGGGAACTAAATTTTAATAATTAACCCAAACTAACAAACTATCGCGGCTAGTCTGTCCCGGTTGTTTTCCCCCGGGGATTCGTGGACACTTTAACGCTAATTATCTTAACCTAAGACGGCAATTCGGGGAGGTGTCGGTCGTAACACCCCCACCGACCTTCCAACACTAACCCGTAAATAAAATTCCTCACGAATCCCTCTTTTAGGGGTGCTGGCACTCGCAGCCAGACGGTTCATCCCGGGAAGATTTCGCGAACGGAATAACCCCCAAGTCTACGTCGGATGATAATTTTATTTTATCCCTCTTCGCGACGAGATTGAGGACCGACACGATGTCCTCCCCTAATCACTAATTCCAAAATCCTGAGCTAACCCTAAACATTCCTTAATAACTCTCTAATCTCCCGCTGATTCGGCAGGGAATAATCCATGTAATCTTTCCCCCCGTAAATTCCCCTAAAATCCCCTAATCTCCTGCTAATTCCGGAATTAGCAGGGAAAATCCTAAAAATTCTAAACCGTCCTAACGTAACCTCCGGTCCGTCCGGGACAATCGCGAAACCGTGATTTTATGTCACTGGTTAATTAATTATCCAATTTCCTCCACTGGTGTGGGATTCGCGGGTTGGGCGCGGCTCTCTTTCTCGCAAAAAAAACGATGTATGTCACAGTACAGCAATTAGGGCTGGGACCTTGAGGATTAGGACGGTTGGGACTGTTCGGGGTTTAATTGCAGGGATTTGTTGAGGGTGAAAATATTCTAAATGAAATTCATTTAGGCCATCGGTGCCCGTAATTGCGCGATTCTAACCTCGCTTCGCTCCCTTAAATCGCGGATTCCGGGCGCGATGACATAAAATTTTGTATGAAACGCGTGCGTAATATATTTTTCGACTCGTGGGGTTGTCAAACTCGCCTTCGGCTCGTGTTACAAATCCCCTACGAGTCAAAAAATATATTACGCACGTGTTGCATAATATACTATTACTGGGGTACATTTATGACAATATTTGGACGAAATAAGGATTTAATATTGGGATATTTTATTGAGGGTTGGCTTAATGAATATTGAGGTACTTTATGAGGGATTAAGTTTTAAAAGAAGAAAATGTGTTCTTAATGGTCGAAATGTTGGGGCATCCCTGGCGGACCACTCGATAGGGGGGAATCGAGGTAATGTTAATGTGGATCCACATTACCATCGACTCAATCTCGAACACCTATCGACTCAGTGCACAACTCGATTCACTCTATCGAGGGCCTATCGAGTAGATCTCGAATGGTCCGCCAGGAATACGACAGCACAGTGCCCCCGGTCTTCTCGTTTCCTGAATTTTTGTGATGGCAGGTGACTTTTACCCCCCACCCCCCTGCCGCAGGGGTTTGCGGCAGACTTCGAAGCCCCATATCAAAAAGTCACGGTCGGTAAGAAGAAAAGTGGGAAAATGGCACTCTTTTCAGGGCCGTCTGGAGCTCCGAAGTCAAATTTTCTGGCGCCCTTCGAAAAAAATTCGAACCATGGGAAATTCCGTTTGATTTAAATTTCTATGGAGTGGAATAAAAGAGTAGTGGGAATTAGAAATCGATTGTTATTAATTTTTTGGTAAATAGGTGGTTTAGGTCCACCAAAAAACAAAAATCATTGAAACGTGTATTTCCTTGAATAAAAACCATTCTTATTATTTCAGTCGTCAAGAATAAGACGAAAAAAGAGAGAGAAACAATGAGAAGGGAAATACATCGATAAATAGTCATGACGTAAACTGTTGTCTCTGAAATTCCATACCCCCCCC
>NW_011887820.1:5877-7603 GCF_000806365.1 Fopius arisanus
GCCCACCCCCCCTGCTATTGCTGTTGGCGCAACGAGTGAGAGCCTTTTAATTCAATAATTTCAATAGCTACAGAAGGGTAGCGGCTGATAAGTCACTCGTGGTGTTTGTTCATCGATGATAGATGGTCGGGGAGGTGAAGTCAGAGTTTTTGTGAAGCGCCCCGGACTGTTAGATAAATTCATCTTTCACATGTGCTAACATATAGTGTCTATGGGGCCGCCACACCGCCACGTCCTCGTCGCGGCCCTGGATAACGTAGAGAGTGGTGTATTAAATGTCGTAACTCCCACACTTGTTGTTTCCGGATAAGAAGGTGACCAAATCCTTAATCAAGGGATGAAACCCTTTCAACCAAATAACAAAACATTTAGAATGGTTTCGTGGAACGATACTAAATGTTTACCCATTTTTTATACAAATAAACGAATGGTGCCGAAAAAGAGCGGGAGGGGGATGGGGGCAGGGAATCAAGGGTGAGATAGGGGTTTGGACATCGGATGAATCCGTCGGAAAAAAATGAAGGGTTGAGGGTGGGATAATTCAAGTGGAAATAAATAACGGGTTGAGGGTGGGATAAGGGCATTGGGAAAAAATTAGCGGTTGAGGGGGGTGTATGATACCAATAAGTATCAATGAGTATCATTTATGCACCCTTATTACCGCATTTCCAAGATGGCCGACGGGGCCACAAAAAGGTGTCTGCAGGGGTGGGTAAATCGCCTCATGAGGTCATTCTGAATCGATCTGTACCTATCAATATCGACCCCATTTTTTAACCCTCATTACTCAAATTCCAAGATGGCCGACGAGGTGGTAAGAAAGGGGTTCTTCATGTGTATATAGGTCGGCGCAGGGAGTCATTCCGAATCGATCTGTACCTATAAATATCGACCTGATTTTTCCCGCCTCATTGCTCCTTTTCCAAGATCGCCAAGACGACGTTATAGATAAATATTTCCATAGGGGTATGTAGATCGATTCGAGGACTGATTGGACGGAGTTGCGGAGTAAAATGAGTATATTAAACAAAAATGAGGATAGGAGGGTGAACTGAGTACATTGGCAAAATATTAGTGGGTCTGGATGTAATGGAGGTCGACTGTGGGATGAGTGATGGGAACAATGAGGGTTGATGGTGGGTAAAATGTGTCAGGATGAAATGGGTGTTAATGGCAGGATAGGACTGCCACGGTCAAATGGAGGTTGTTGATAGCATAAGTGCATAGAAAAAATGAGGAGCTGGGCTGGGCTGAGTATGTCAGGGTCAAATAGGAGTTTGATGGTGAAATTAGTGCACGCGAAAAAATTATGGATTGAGACTGAGATCAGTGGTCAGGCTCAAATGGGTGTGCAGGCTAGGATGGGTATGTCAGGATGAAATGGAGTGTAATGAACCCCAAATTCATCACCCGTGCGAACAACCAGCGGAAATTTTCATGTAAATAATTAAGGGAAAGAGAAATGTGAATAATTGTAACGGCCGGCGGGAAGGTAAGGAATGAATGAGAGTGTGAATGAGAGAGGGCAAGAAAATAGAAACGGGGAATAACGGCGGAAAATATTCAGCAAAAAGTGCAATAGTTAGCAATAGAATACAGAATAAGTAATCCATTAGAGACAGCGGGGAGGGAATTACCGTATGGATACCGTGGAGTGCCCAGGAGTCATCTGCCGAATACGTGCCCGGCAAGGTCCTCCGCCCTAGAAAGGGCCAAGCTTGCCAGA
>NW_011887820.1:7958-11024 GCF_000806365.1 Fopius arisanus
CGGCCCGCGCAGTCGGCCCCGGGGCGATGATTCCTTGCTTGAGAGCGTCCCCTAAGGGACCCCGAGGCGAGGAGGATGTCCAGGAGTTACCCTCGAGGCTCCAGCTCGGGTGGCGACCCTGGATAATACCGATATCCGAGGGCGATCCTTTTCCGCCCCGAGAGTCATGAAATGACATCGGGAGGTAGAAGTGCGGGTTGCCCCAGATAATTCCCGTTCCGATGCCGCCCACCCACCAAATAAATAATACATTATAACAAATGGCCGAAAATCATAATAAGTAAATAAGTCCTAACGAGGAGGCGAGTAAAGCCCGCGATAAATTGACAATTGGCAGCCGTGAGGAAATGGCGAGTAAGAGAGAGTCGAGAGACAAGGAAGAGTGTGAGAGTGAGTGTGCTGTCCCGCCTGGCCGAGTGTATCGACACGAATAAGTGCATAATAGGAGTAGTGATAAGTGAAAAGAGATAATAAAGGATATGTTGACGATCACGCGAAGTCGAATAGATCCCCGGACCCCGCCCTCTCTCCAAAACCTACATACTGGGCAGCGCAGGCAAGTAGCCCCATCCTAGCACCGCATCCCCTGGAGGAGCAGTTAGCGGATCTGGCAAAACGCAGCATAAGGGTAAGTGGGAGCATCAAGGGGCCGGTTAGCGGATCCGGCAAATACCAAAAACGCAGTCTCAAGGGTTTCATCGAGCCGCAGGTTAAAAGCCCGGTCTCGTCCAGGGGTGGCACTGGGTTAACAAAGCCACCTGGCGCCTGACTAGGAATCAATTGTGACGAAGTCAGGGGATGTAGGACTAGGGTGGTACGGGTGTGGACAGGGATCGCTAGTGAAAGCGTCCAACCCGGAGAAAAGCGTCACAGGAGATTCAGGGTGGGATGAGTGCATGAGGGACAAATGAGGTCCTGATCGTGGGATGCAATCATGGGAAAAAATGGGGGTGATGGGATGAGCGCATCAGGAAAAAATGGAGAGTTGTTGCAAGGATCAGTGTGTCAACGTGAAATGGGGGTCGACGATGGGGTGAGTTGATGGCAAAAATGGCGGGTTGTGGCAGGGACGAGTGTATCAAGATCCAATCAGGGTTAAACGGGGATGAGTGTATCCGTGAATCGGGATGGGTGATTTTGAGTCGATCTGTACCTGTAAATTTTTTTTGAATAGCAATTTTATGCTTTTCCACCTTGCGGTTGCTTTATTCCGGCGATAACGCTTACAGTAATTATGGAAATAGAAGCAAACCAGAACGATATATCAAAGTGGGGTTGCGAACAGGGCTCGATTTTGTGCTGATATTTTCGTGAGTTATTTCACGAAATAAACTTATATATAAATGGGGATGGTGTCAAGGGGGATGTATGCACTGATGGATCATGTCTGTATGTTCAGAATTGACGGAAGGAGAGTTTTTCTCACCGGTGGATTTTTCTGGATAGGAAAACAGCGTTTTCCGTCGTAGTTGCACGGAAAATTCGATTTTCTTTTTTAACTAGCCTCAATCCTTCATATTTTCCCATGCACTCATACCATTATCAGCGCTCATTTTACCCTGACACACTCAGGCAAGCCTCAGCTCATCATTTTTCCTATGCACTTATCCCATCATCCATTCCCATTTCACTAGTCACACAATGTGTGGTATAGAATGATGTGCAAGAATATTTTTACCTGAAATAGTTTATCCAAAAGAAGTACTGGTACCTTCCGAACAAGGGGAATTAAGTGAAGAAAAATTTAGTGAAGGAATTAACATTCCTCGTGAGAATATATGAATTATATATGAGAAATAAAACATAAGAGATGGTATGGGAAAATGGAATGTTTTTCCTTCCCTTAAAATTCCAATGCTTCTATGTATAAACAATCATATCAAGTGTCAATGTAAATCAGAGCTTCCCCACTTTACATTTTTCACCTGTAGTGATTTTATCTATTAGCGAGTCAATTTTTTTGTTAGTAAATACTTCGAATTCAAGAAAATAATCTTGTAATATTTATCGACTAAAACAATATTTTGCTAATACACATTTTTCTACGAAATTATTCAATGCGATTCTCTCCTGGGACGATCTTTAGAGACAAATAGATATGTAATGACTGCACTGATACATAACTGATATTTATTTCTTAAGAGAACTAAAACATTCATTCAAATTCGTTCCCAATTTTGGGAGCGATGGTGTCCCTTTTGCTATTGAATAATTCGGGGATGCATAATTGAGGTTATTATTGATTATCATTGTTGATAATTGGCTTTTGTTTTATATTAATACGACTTACCATACTTTGGAGGTTTATTTCTAGGTGGAATTGGGATTTCAGTACTGAACATGTTGTTTAGTAGGAACTTTAATGCAATTTGGGGTTTTGATGAAATTTTGGCTTTCGAAGGAGATTGGGACCTTCGAAACCGTTGATCGCTTTCCTCATCGGTTGTTTCGCAGTTGAGAGCCACTTGGACCGTTTTTAATCTCTTACGGCCATGATCCAAATCACAATCCTGAACACAATCAACGCAATCAACACATCATCCTTTAATATTGAAATAAATTCACCGAACCATCCATCAAGTTATTTGACGAGTTATTTAGATTTATCAATCTGCTTCTGTGATGAATTAAAGCAGATAACTTTGCCAAGAGTCCTTCGGTGAGTGCGATTTTTCCACCTGTTCGTCGAGTAACTGATATTCAGTTGTCCGTGGGAATTTACTTGAGATGTGTCCTCCTCTCCTTCACTATTAAACCATTTTTTCGGCATTAGATCAATGCAGAGCAGCCCTTTTTCATTTTTTTCGGAAAATACGAATACTGTGAATGGTTCGCTACAATTTTTTGGATCCCGAGATGGATGTGAGGAGTTCGACATTTTAGGTTATTACCCAAGTAGGGTTTGCCAATCGTCAATCATTGGACCAATGCTTGGTTAAGATCTGGCGTACATACTATTGTAACCCAATAATGGGCAAAGATTGGTCCAATTCATGGAAATCCATCCATTGAACGCCAATCTTTAACCATAGTATGGACCAACATTGACAAACCAATCATCGGCAT
>NW_011887820.1:11984-39220 GCF_000806365.1 Fopius arisanus
CCAAAATTGGGCCCGACATGATCCCAATGCTTGGTCAATTATTGTTTGCCATTATTGGCCCGGCGTTATCATCCAAACGTTGGACCAATGATCGACCATTCAATTTACCAAAAGCCGGCCAGTACTGGCTATTGGCATACCAGGCTTGGACCAAGGCTCGCCCAATACCGAAACCCTACTTGGGTAAGAAGAAATTTTTTACGATTTATATAATTAAAATTGTTGTTTTCGGGTAGTTTCAGAAAAATTGGCAACTTTGCCAAACGATCTATAAATATTTTTTTTTATTGTGTTATCAAAAATATTCCATAAAAAAAAATATTTCGTCTCTAGTTGTAAGTGTTTTTAACGATTTTTGTCATCACCCCAGTGATCCTTCTTTTTTTAGGCCGCCGTTCGTTCATAACGATTATATCGCAAATGTTTATTAAAAACATTATTTAATTCACATTAAATTCTCACTTCTTTCAATTTACTGTCAACTTAGTAGGTTAAATGTGAATTTGAAGCAGAGTTCGATAAGAGAACGATACGAGTAATTATGAAATGTTATGTACACGGACGCTGGATCTAACCGATTTATGTTCCACGTACATGTGATGACATTGGATTTTCATGTCGATTACTATTGATTGAAACGATAATCTATAGAAATAGTAATCTATATTGTTTCCACAATTTTTATCCTCTGCTCAACTAAACTTTTTCACTCATGTCATTAACCAATTCCTTTCTGTTGAGAATGCTCCTAGCATATATAAATAATGAGAAATTATGTGAGGGTTTCGGTAAAAAATCTTGTAACACGACGATACCACAATAATTGAGGAAGAACTTCAATTGTGACGCTTTCCATCTTGAGAGATTATTGACATCAAATTCTTCCCTTTGGAATTCAACAGGGATGTTATGTCCGGGACTAGTGGTCGGGAAAACCACGTTATATTAATTGATTTCGCCTCCGAATTACCGGAAATAAAAATAATTGAGAGTCGGAGTGCTATTCATCGACTCATTCCCGAGAAGTTTGTCGAAGCTTTTTCCTTATAAGTTTGCGTAGTTATTATGTTCTTTCCTAAAAATAAAAGTTAAATTTCTGGGACTGAGGGTTCAAATTAGAATTCCTAAATTAGATTTGAGTTATTCAATTTCTGTATTGTAATTAATTTCAAAAATGGCTGCATTACGAACTAAAATAAATGAACAAAATGAATCCTAATCGTAATTTGTTAAGTTACTCGACTGACAGGGTGATCTTTTATTAAGATTCGATATAATCCAAGTAATTTGCTATGGGACGAGATGATTGTTATAAACTTAAAATGACTTAAAATGTCTCTATCAATCTATCTGATGGCCATTTTATCTAGAGGTGATACTAGTCTTTTTCTAGATTCAGGATTTGTTGATTGAACAGTAGGCTTCAATGGTTTTCAGCCACATTGACCTATTTATGACACGGCAGGTTTTACAAGTAGTAACCGACGGAATTTCCAAAATTCAATAGTTCGGACTTGGAAAGAAAGAAAGTCACACGCGCAGTATAATATCAAAACGAATGTTTGGAGCAGCGGAAGCTCTGATTGATTCGCGTCTCTAAGCGCGTGATGAGAAAAGAGAGAAAATATGTCGAGTATTTCAAAAATCAAAAATCTTCTGGATGACAGGCGACGATGAAACACGCATTGGAATCACCGGAAATATCTACGTCGCGACGAAGAAGATTTAGCTAACCGCCATAATTCAAAGATATTTTTATTAAAGCCGTAGACGTCACTCTAAATTGTGCTTTTCAAAGAATAAGTTCGATTGAAATTATATGAAAAGTCTTGTTGAAAGATGATAGTTAGGTAGATATATGTAGTCATGCTTGTCATGCGCACATCACATCGTCTTTAGAGTTAAATAAAATAAAAATCCCCCGCTTACATGCCCTGTAGGGCACCCTCTCTTTTGTTTATATTTATATTGTTTTTTGTGAAAACTGATAAAATTATGACACCACTTCTGAAGATGATAGTGGGAAATTAATTTTTTAGGAAGAAGAGGGTGGGAGACTATCATCTTTGAACGAGACTTCTCATATAATTTCAATCGAACTTCGGCGGCCTCGTTCGATCTTCCAATTGTATTCTAAGTCTCGTTCTCGATGATAGTTAGGTATATATATGTAGTTCTTTAGAGCCATTTCGATGTGTTATAATTTTTTCCATCATGAGGGAAATTGCAGATAGGAGAGTATTCATTGTACCGTACCCGACTCCCTTCTTAAACTTTTTGTTTAAAAAATGAATTATTTCAGATGACTTTGCACTGAATACATTTATGTTTTCTGAATGAGCATGATCCCACCACTATGTCATAGCACCCTCATATTGTTTGAGGGTTGATTTTGTAATAGAATTAATCATAGTTTCTACTGATTCTTCATCTACACCTTTTCTCAAGAAAACCGTGCGGACAATTTCTCTGCCACCAACGAAAGGTGAGATGATAGTGGATGAATCTCTCTGAAAGGAGAAATGACCAAGGATTCATTAGGTTTAAATACTATTGGTGGTTTCTTGAGAAGTGAGTTGAAAAGCGGATACCAAGGTTGTGTGGACCATAACGGAACTACTAATACTCCTTCTGCCTTGTCATTAATAATTTTTCTAAGAACTCTAAGAATGATAGAGAAAGAAGGGAAGCCGTAAAACACTTCATTTTTAAACGATTTTGTTAAAGCATCTATTGCCTCTACATCTGGATCTGGTAGACGAGAATAGAATCTTTTACATTTCGAATTAATTCTGGATGCAAAAAGATCTAAAGAAAATAATCCAAATTTTTTCTCAATCTGTGTAAAAACCTTAGAAGAAAGTTCCCACTCTGTATCAACATTAGAAAATCTAGAAGCTGCGTCTGCCTCCACATTCTCGGCAGATGGGATATACGAAGCTCGGACGAAAATTCTTCGTTGTTCACACCAATGCCATATTTGAGAGTTCACTGAAGTGAGGAAATTGAATTCCACCGGCTTTATTTACATACGCAATGGCAGTTGTAATGTCCAATCTTAACAGAACTTCGCATTGTGATAAATCCGAAGCAAAACACTTCAAGGCGAAGAAAGCAGCTCTGAAAAATTAGCAAACCAGGGCTATCGGAGGGGGTTGGGGAATAAGCCAAAAATACTGGTTTTTTATGGGCTAATTCTCTGCAAGAAAAGTAAATTTTCTGCTCAAATATTTTGGCCCAAAAACTCACTTTTCGATTCTGCACGTTAACTCAGCGAACCGACGGGTTTGAATCGAGATAAAGTGTGGCTCATGGTGTAGTACTAAATATGGGCTAATTTTCTGCAGCAAAATAATTCCATTTTTTTCTAATTTTCTCGCTATTTCCCTGGCGGGCAAAATGCGTCAAATGGGGCAGCAATTCAAGATGGCTCCCTCGGGCCTTCCCGATGGACCAAATATTAAAACAAATATGGGCTTCATTTTGAGCATGATTACAAATTTTCTGCAGTAATATTAAGGACCTAGGTCCTCGCAGAATTAAACGGGTCAAAGCAAAATGGCTGCCTCGGGCTTCTCGATGAGCCACTATATTGAAGGAATTATGGGCTTCAACTTGGGCCCATTAGAAATTTTCTGCAGCACTAGCAATGGCCTTGGTCATCGCAGAGTTAAGCGGGTCAATTCAAAATGGCTGCCTTGGGTCTCTCGATGGGTCAATACAGTCAGCGAATTATGGGCTTCATCTTGGGCCCCATTAGAAATTTTCTGCAGCACTAGCAATGGCCTTGGTCATCGCAGAGTTAAGCGGGTCAATTCAAAATGCCTGCCTCGGGTCTCTCGATGGGTCAATACGTTCAGGGAATTATGGGCTTCACCTTATGCCCCATTAGAAATTTTCTGCAGCACTAGCAATGGCCTAGGTCGTCGCAGAATTCAGCGGGTCAATTCAAAATGGCTGCCTCGGGTCTCTCAATGGGTCAATACGTTCAGGGAATTATGGGGTTCACCTTGGGCCCCATTAGAAATTTTCTGCAACACTAGCAATGGCCTAGGTCATCACAGAGTTAAGCGAGTCAATTCAAAATAGCTGCCTTGGGTCTCTCGATGGGTCAATACGTTCAGGGAATTATGGGCTTCAACTTGTGCCCCATCAGAAATTTTCTGCAGCATTATCAATGGCTTAGATCGTCGCAGAGTTGAACGGGTCAATTTAAGATGGCTGCCTCGGGCCACTTGGTGGGTCAATACGTTCAAGGAATTATGTCGTCAAGTATCGCGCTTATGATTTTTTCACTTGAAAAGATTGACTCCTATTTTTTAATTTGGGAAACATAAATTCAAAAAGTTATAAATTTAAGAAACTTCTACACATGTGAAGGCACAATGGTGAATAGACGAGTGTTTCGACGTGGATAGCATAAGAAATTTTCACTCGCCTATAGTCAATGCGTTTCTCATCCATTATCAACATAAAAAATTATATACCTAATATACTGTATTTAATTTTTTAATGCAATAATAAGAAATTTTCATTAATGCGATTGATGGAAACGATATGCGCCAATTCATAAGCTGTAATAAATGATTGATACATGTTCTAATCACATTCTTGCTAAATATGATTCCAATCATAATTATATTCCACCTTTTTTATTAAACGTGATGCAGAGAGTAAATATCGGGAAGTAAATATTTACTGATACAACGAAAGGCATGTGTGTCGCCACGACTATAATTTTTTTTCAATTATTTCCCTCGGTAATGGAATGAAAATATTGCCACGTCATGTTTTTTATTATGGAATCCATGATTGAATTCAATATTATTCGATTTTTTTTTAATGATGAAATAAAACTTAAATTGACCATACCACTTCTACACCATCGGTTTTCGTGAATCTAAAAAAACTTTTGAAAATTCTGATAATCTTTTAGATATATCAACATTCATATTTTCAGTCGTTATTGAACATTTGAGTTCCAGGTTATTGTCATTTATGAGGCAGTTATTGATGACAATCAACTTTGTTTGAAGACAATTTCAATAAATCTCATATTAACTCATCAGTAGTTTCGCTATGAGAGTTTCCCTCACAAAAATTTTCAGGGTATAGGAAATATGGTTGGAAAATTGAAATGTTTTACTGAAACTATCTAAATACCTCAAGTAACTATCGCTCTCTTCTGGTGTTAATAAAAACCGTCTAGTATGTTCCAATAAAGAATATTTAATATATGAAAATATTTTGTCGAACACAGCCGAGCAGCGTGAGGGATTCCCTTGTTAAGTTGAAGTCCTGAAAAAAGGTCTGATGGAACACGTGAAAGAGCACCTGATGATACTCCTGAATCATTTCCTACAAAAGCACTTGGTAGGCCCACTAGGTAGTATCCTGGAGAAGATGCTGCAGGGTAATGGCCTCGAGAACTCCTGGATCGCACTCTTGGGTAATGTCCTTGACAAAATTCTAATAGTTCTTCTAGGTCATGTGCTGGAAGAACACTTGATAATCATGAACTTTTGAATTTTTCATAGATATATAGCGTATAATATGCATTATATCATCGAATTCAAAAGTGCTACGTTATTGCCGAAGAAAGTTGCAAATTATTTCATAACTATTTCTTAAACTAAGAGGTTCAGACAACCTCCCCAATCATCAATTATTATATAGAATTTTATGAAGTTGTGACGACTTCGGTCGCCAACCGAGTCAGATTTTTTCGCCGTTTTATTTATTTATGCCTTTTTTGACACAGTCCTCTTCCAAGGCAAATTAAAATTCGAGAAAGGCCTCTGAGAGACTCCTCTCAATCATGAGTGTCAGGAAGGGATATTTAATTCCCATTCCGGTACTAACAATATTTTTTTGATGTCTGTAAACACCTTCCGACGTGGTGAAATCTACCAAATCGAGACCCATCGGGAAAAAGAGAGACCAGTCCATGTCCTATCATATATGAATAGTCGCCCAATAGTTCCATAGCTGTAATTAATAATTTCAAATTTAACCGCGGGGTCACCTTAAAATGTTTTTCTATTACATTTTTTCATGCCCAAAGGAGAGGATGTTGATCATTACTTGCCCCCAAGACTTCACAACCCCAATCTCAGAGAGCTTCATAATGAGTGACAAATCAAATTATTATGGTCGAAATGTAATGTTGGAATCACCTGCTCTAATCACACATATGAAATCTCTTGGTGTAGGATCAGGACTCAGAGGCTTCTGGAGAAGCTGGAGTTCTGGTTCGAGGGAGCTGAAAGAGCTGAACATGATCAAAAGGTCTAGATCTATTGTTTGCAGCAATCGGGGAATAACGAGTTCGCAGATTCTCTTGACACTTCGGATTCTCTGAAGATTTTGAAAGTAAAAAAAAAGGGTTTAGGGAAGAATTACGATGCTGGAAGCACTGCACATTTCCAGAATGACTAGACAAATGAAATTGGAGCATTTGACGATTTTCCAAGGATTTTCACGTCTTGAAGGATCCCAACAACGTTTCGAGAAAATTTACGCAGAATCATACGGCTGTACCGTCTAGCCATCAACAAAATTCTACGAAGCTGATTATTTTCACCATTGCCCTAGAATTTTGACTGCTTCACGCAGTTTATAAAGAGATTCTCATCACACGTATTACTCCATTGTAATTGGAAATCCTATTTTCCCAGAAGCTTCCACGAGTGAATAACCAAGGATCATAAGTAGTAAGCTTTTCAATGAATACAAAACATCATGGCTCATCGAAAAGGGACATGGAATTGACCATAAGGACGAAAGGGAAAGGTTGGTGATGTTTTTGTTGTTATTCATTGCTATAGCCTGGTGATACTCACGGACTGCTCACTGAGTGATTGCCCAAGAAGTCCAGGCGCTTCTTAAGGACATTATCCAGGGGAATGGATCTTAATACATTTTCTTGTATTTAAATAATTTTCATCTCATATACCCTTGTGGGTTTTTATGACTTGTTCTCTCTCCACCCCCATCCCCTAACCGCCTGGTACAGTCCTCTTTTTGAAAGAACTACTGCTCGACAGCGAAACTGTGAAATTAGAGCTTTATAAATTACGACCTCGGCTGCCCTGGATCGAACCCGGATCATTGCCACTCGAGTTTGGTACTCTAACCGCACGGCCACTACCGTCGGTATTTTCTTTTATTGTCTTTTATTTATTATTTACTATTTTTGTTTTAATTTTTTTTTGTGCATTAAATGTAACTTTGCGTCCAACGGAACAGAAAAAGGAATATGTAACGCTTCTCCGATGAGTTATTCACAAAAGAAATCAATAATTAATGGCGATAATGCGCATTAAGTATGACAGTTAACAATACCCAGCTAATTGTCTATGCAATGGGTTGAGATGAGGAAATTGAAACGTAAAATAAATGATCATATTCGAGCATTCGAAGTCAATTTTTTCATTTTTCCATAGGTGACATTCCTGCTGATGAAATTTACTGATAGAAATAATACACAACATACCTGCAATTAAGTTATTATAATGGCTTTCATCCACATTTTTCACTACATTGCAATACACTGGCTGCAATGTTTCAGCGCCACTATTGCACATTGGTGAGCCTCTCCCGGGATGAACAAATAATCTCACTATTAAACCGGAATATAAATATCCGATTTAATAGTTGAAAGTAGCATTGTCTCCACATTATTTTAGTGACACTCAACTAAAAATGGAACAGTTCGGCTGCTGGAGGACGGCACATAATATTCCGATGAATATATCAAAGTGAAGTCGCTTAAACATCTCATGGAAGCAATTGTAATTTGACCCATTCCAGTTAGTGAAGATTCAAGTACATAAAAATCGAGCAGAAAATTTCTGAGGGACACTGCATTGGAACACATGGTAAATTGACGATGTTAAATGACGTCCGGGCCCTTAAAAACCATCTTGAATGGAGCCATATGGAATACAGAAATGTCAGGCATATGAAAACCAAGCCGAAAATTTCGATTGAGTCTTAAAGTAATATCCATGTTTCCCCGAATATACTGACCCACTGACCACAGTCTTCTGAAATTAAACTGTTAACCATCAGGGGACTCGGACCGGAAGTAGGAACCGAAAATCGTTCATAGGGCTCAAACTAATAGCCGATAATCACTCGAGCGTACTGACCCATCGCTTGAAGCCCGCCGGGGCCATTTTGAATTGACCTAGGTTTTTTAAAGGGATGCAAAAAATTTGTAACGGGACCCAAGGTGAAGCCCATAATTCCCTGAACGTATTGACCCATCGAGAGACCCAAGGCAGCCATTTTGAATTGATCCGTTTAACTCTGCGATGACCTAGGCCATTGCTAGTGCTGCGGGAAATTACTAATGGGGCCCAAGATGAAGCCCATAATTCCCTGACAGTATTGACCCATCGAGAGACCCAAAGCAGCCATTTTGAATTGACCCGTTTAACTCTGCGATGGCCTAGGCCATTGCTAGTGCTGCAGAAAATTTCTGATGGGGCCCAAGTTGAAGCCCATAATTCCTTCATTGACTCATCGAGAGGCCCGAGGCAGCCATTTTGCTTTGACCCGTTTAACTATGCGAGGACCTAGGTCCTTAATATTGCTGCAGAAAATTTGTAATCATGTTCAAAATGAAGCCCCTATCTGTTTTGATATTTGGCCCATCGGGAAGGTCCACGGGAGCCATCTTGAATTAATTCCCCATTTGACGCATTTTGCCCGCGGCACAATTCCGATTACTTTGGCGCCGCGATTTAACGGTTGTTTTCCGAACTATTTTGTCTCGCGAGTTCGAGAAAAATAATGAAAAAATTCCCTCTACACTGTATTTCGAGATATAGAGGGAAAAAGGGGCAAAATGGACCCCTTTTTTTAAAAATATGGTTTATATTTTATATATTACTAAATAAATCTAAATCTATAATATCATATTATATGAAAATTTCTATCCTTTTTTTTAACCTTTACACCATCTAGCAGATTTTTCACGAACTATATAAATTCGAATGAAATCTTGCCGCCATTGTTTTTCTTCATTCTCCTTTGTTTTTCAAAGCGTGTTAATCAGGCAGCGAAGCAAATTAGAGTTTTTTTGTGATTTTCAAGTAAATTAAAAGTGTTAAAATGTCTAACACATCCTCTCATCCTCAATTGCATCCAAAGCTTGCTCATTTTTCTATATTTACCTCATTTGGAGGGCTTGTTCAAACAAATGAGCAATCTTTGCAATTTTTTGAAGAAGTAGGATTAATTCCATCAAGGCATTCCATCCCCCCTACCTGTGATAAATGTGATAAATCGATGCGAGTAGAAGAACACAAACAATCCAAGTTAGGATGGATTTGGAGGTGTCCTTCAAAAGCATCGAAGAAAAAAGGAGCAAAAGACTGTCGGCAGAGTTTAAATCCAGCCCAAGGTACGTTTTTTGATGGACATACCTGTCGCTTAGCACCCAAGGAAGTATTGGCGATAATCTGCTGTTTTGTCACAAAAGTTAATGTGGTGACCGTTCATAGTCACCTCAGTAACTGGCGGAAGCAAAACGAAGAGTCTGCATTGAGTTGTGGTACCATCGTTGATTACTACAGCTATCTCAGAGAAATTGCTGAAGTAATATGCTCCAATTCAGAGTTTTGTCTCGGCAGTGAAGGAAAGATGATTCAGATTGATGAAACGTTTTTAACCAAACGTAAATACAATCGGGGTCGCTTAACTGAGCAAATGACAATAACCGTATTGGGCATATTATGTAAGGAGGACAAAATTTGCCGCTTTTTCCGAGTAAACGGGAAAAGCAAAGCAGATTTATGGCCATATATTAAAAAATTTGTTCATCCCGATACTTTTCGCATCTGTACTGATGGTGGGAAACAATATCATGGGATTGAACAAATTTTCAGTGAAACTACAATTCATTTAACCACGAATCATAGTATTGGTGAATACGTCCAGCCAAATAATCCCAATAATACAATCAACGATCTCGAGTGTCGAAATCGTTGGTTGAAAAAAGGGATTAAGAGTCGTCGGAGCCCAAAACTTCTCCACCAATACATGGCTCTTTATGATTATCGCCAAAACTTCCTTGAGAAAAATTATCGGGATGATCTCGGGTCCCAGATAATGCAAATGCTTATGGACATCAAGAACGTCTACCCGGGATATGTGAATGGAACTCTACAGACAGGGATGCAATTGAGAGAGTTAGAAGTCCCTACAGTAGAGTCTGAGGATTTGGGTGATATTGTGCCTCCACCAAAACGTCTTCGCCAAATGACCATCGAGGATCTAATTGATGATGCCTCATCTGATGAAGATCACGATGAGACATCTGAAATTAACGATCCCGACTTTCACGCTGAAGATTTCCCGTAACCCACACACTCTATCACATACACAACCACAACACACATTTACATCTATCCACCCACACTCACACAAGAGATATTCGCACTGCATTCTTAATGTATCTTCACCGATTCAAATTCGAAATGCAGCGCGAATAACTCTGCGGAATGCGACGTAGACTGTACCTCCACGTGGTGCATTCTGGGTAACGCCAAAACAGTCTGAAAATAAACCCAAAAAGTAGCCAAGTCCCCCCTCACATCCCTCTTTTTTGTGTTCATAAGCATGCTGTATTGAAGACATGAAAAAAGCGGGGTCCAGGGGCGGAGCCCCTGGTAGGGGGTTGGGGGGGCGAAGCCCCCCCAGTCAAGAATAAAAATTGGCTTTATCATTAAAGATAATAATTTGGGAAAAAATCACAGAAATAATTAACTATGTAATTAAACAAAAACAACAACAAATAGTTCATTTTTAGCAGAAAAATAACAAAATTAGAACATGTAAACATTAATATTTATTGCTTCCTCTGTATAATTATAGTTTATACAGCTGAAATGTATAAATAATAATATTTTCACAACTTGAATTTGAAATTAAAAATGAAAATTTCTACTCAAAATTTTCCACATTTTTAAAATTATTTTGGTTATTGACAAGGCTGAATACCCCTCCCCCCTCCCCCCACCCTCCACCACCAATCCCCAACGTCCCAACATTGTAGGATATAAGTTGATATTATTTGAAATTTTTACATTAAAAAATCGAAAACTACTATAAATAATAGAGATCGACTTTTTTCATTATTTTTCCCGAATTCCTGAGACAAAATACTACAGGAAACCACCACCAGACTGTGGCGCCAAAGTAATCGGAATCGTGCCTTGCCCGCCAGGGAAATAGCGAGAAAATTAGGAAAAAATGGAATTATTTTCCTGCAGAAAATTAGCCCATATTTAGTACTACACCATGAGCCACATTTTATCTCGATTCAAACCGTTGGTTCGCTGAGTTAACGTGCAGAATCGAAAAGTGAGTTGTTTGGCCAAAATATTTGAGCAGAAAATTTACTTTTCTTGCAGAGAATTAGCTCATAAAAAGCCCGTATTTTTGGCTTATTCCCCGACCCCCTCCGATAGCCCTGGTTTGCTAACTTTTCAGAGCTGAAGAGAGCTGCTTCTAGTTCAAGAGTATTTATATCCTTCTTCCTCTAATTTACATCCCAAAACCGAAATGTACTCTTTCCATCACAAAATGAACCCCAGCCTGTTAACGAGGAATCCGAAAAAATTTCTCGACTGAAAATATGACTTCTAATAGGGTTCGAGCCATTCAAAACATTGGATTTCCACCATTCAATATCCTGTTTTAAATTTTTCCCCACCTAAATTTTTTCTTCGTAATCACCTCCATTAATTTTTAAAGTCAAAAACTTTTCCCGTTCTAGTTTCTTCGTATGTATTAGGCCATAAGCGATTGCTGGGCATGCTGCTGTTAATACTCCCAGGAATTTTGCAAAGTCTCGAATCGTGTAACTATTCCCTACTCTGAAGTGATTACATGATAGACATGTGATTTGGTTCTTCTTTTTCTCTGGGAGATTTAATGTGTAATTTTTTGAGTCAAATATGAAACCAAGAAATTTGCATCTTTGGCTGGCAACCAATGTACTTTTTTCAAAATTAATAATAAAACCCTATTCTTCTAGTAATTCAATAGCCTCATTAATATTTCCTTTCGCAGGAGTCCTTGGAATTGCTAATGAATAAGACATCGTCCAAGTAAATTACTGTAATTATGCCTTTTGTTCTCAGCATGTTAGTGACTGGTTTCATAATTTTTGTAAACACGTAAGGACTAATCGATAAACCAAATGGAAAACATCGGAATTGGAACAATACTCCTGCAAATATAAATCTCAAATTCTTTTGATGGTCTTCATGAATTGGGACGACAAAATATGCATCTTGTAAGTCTAATGATGCCATGAAATCTTTTAAAAGTAAATTTACGACTACTTTGATATCCTCAAGTTCAAAATGAGGATTCCTGATAAATTGATTTACTTTTTTCAAGCTGAATATAAAACGGAAGGTTCCATCGGTTTTCGGTGTGAGGAAAAAAGGAGAAATGAATTCATCTTCACATGAAGTGCATTCTTCGATTGCCCCCTTTTTTGACAATTTATCAATCTCCAACTGGATTTTGTTTCTTTCATTGTCAGAAAATCTTTGTTCTGTAACTGGGTCATTTTGAAATGGAGGTATTGTAAAAGGCATTCGATAACCCTCCACACAATTTAGAATGAATTCATCATTAGTAATTCTCTCCCATTTGTTTCGGAAACATTTTAATCTGCTTGCAGACTCCTTTACCTGTTTTACTTCTTTGATGACGATTGGTTCGTCATCGATAGACTCGTCTTGGATGGACCCTGCGATATGTTGCGTGAAGGAGTCGAGAATGAGTTCTGGGCTTGACTTTGGAAGGGTCTTTGAAAGGGTCTCCTTTTGAGTGGTAGAAATCGGCGTCTCTGGAGGTAACTCGCCTGTCTGTTTGTTGCAGGCGGGTATCTTGAGTTTCCCGAGTCCCGTGTTTTGATGTACGTTTCCTTCTTAGATTTATCCTGAATTTGGGTACAAACCTTCTCAATTTCCTTGGCATTCTTCACCTTGTCCACCAAATTTTCACCATAAATCCACTCTTCAGAAATAGATTCTTCCGCAGTTGGTTTAATACTTTTGTCCATTTGTGGGGTAATGAAAGACTTATGAGCAATGGATTGTTGGTAGAATACATCAGCCATCATTTGGCCGGCGTAGCTAAGATAGTTCAGAAGAATGTCCTGATCAGGGGGGTGTAACTCAACCTTTTCCTCCATAAAGACTATGGCCACACATCTGTCGCCTCAAGGCACTAATCCGCATGGTGTCGCCAACATCGTTTACCCGTGTTTACATGTGCACTCTAACCGCCGAACTCTTTGCACCCTCCATACTAAATAAAAAATTAAAGTTTCGGTTTGTTTTGAGTGAATAAGTGAGCAGTGCAGTGTGTTGGTTATTTTAATTACTTTTCTTGTGATCAAAGGGAAAAAATGACGAGATGTAGGGTAGTTGGCTGCACAGTGGGGTATGACTCCGATCCAGACAAGGGTCCTTTTCGACTGCTCCGAAAATTCTTTATGAATTAGAGGCGTGGAGGAAAACCACGAAATTGCCTGGATTAAAAACTGGAGACCCAATATGCCATAATCACTTTTTACCGGGTGAAGTGATAACCCATAAAGTATTAGAGGCAAATGAACACGTAATGAAAGTGCCTTCTAAACGAGTACAACGTAAAGCTGGAGCTGTACCCTCACTTTTTGTATGGGACCACCAAACTGTTCAAGCCCACTTCCAATACCAGTGAATCAAACTCCACCCTGCTGGTTAGTGATTCATTCGCAATTCTTAAGACTCCACCAAGTAGTTTCTGCGTCTCGGAGATTGGAGCAGATAAGTCTGATTCGCCTGATCTTAACTCTGGTGACCACATTGAGGATACTGTGAATGAAGAGACAAATAGAGCAGACATCCTCCCACCAATTACATTGGATGTTTTAGCCAGAGAAATTAAAGTTCCCACAGGCTGAAATCTTAAGTATCTTTCCAACTGTGAAAAATCTGAACTTGTTGTCGCCCAACGGAGTTTTGGTGATCCCGAGAAAAAATGCAGGACATACACATTGAAGGAGGTAACAGTCACTGAAGATTTGGAGCTAAGAGTAACGATTCTTGAAGAGGAATTGGATCTAGCAAAACTACACTTGGAACAGAGGGTAGAGAGTGTGCAAATGTTAGAACATGTCCTTTTCCAATTGGATGCTACCATCATCTGTGTCGGCTCGCATTCTCGGAAAAAGATTCCATTCATCGACTCCAAAATCGTCAAGAAGGACGCTGGCGATTCGTGGCGCCATATTTTATGTCCTTTACTCATCGTGGAGAATCAAATTTGTTCTTTCTGTCGAAAGGCTCAGAAGACTGTGGCGAAAAAGGTTGAGCGTCTCAATAAAAGTGTAAGTGCAACCCGAAAGAGAACCCCTCTATCTCCAAGAAGGAGGAAACAATGGTTGGCCCTTAAAATCAAAGTTCGAAATGCTGCGAGATGCCAAGAACGTGCAGAAGCTACTATTGAAGAGCTGAAAAGAGAAGTCGATGACTACAGATTAAAATTGGCTCAAGTGGAGATGAAGAAATTGACTGAACTTCTTGAATCTGGCCAGATCTCTGAGAACCAACTTGTGACATTGAATGAAGTCATTTCTTCAGTTCAACGCAAATCAGCAAAAGCTCGACGCTACAATGAAAAATGAATGATATTGGCGTTACTCCTCCATATGAAATCCCCGGCGACCTACAGCTTTTTACAAGAAAATCAGATTCTCCCATTGCTCTCAATCAGAACAGTACGCAGGTCCTTTTTTTTGCTGGTCTCTCCCATGATGTTTTTATGAACCCAAAAGATTTTAATTCCTTGTTTTGAATTGCAGGTATTTATCCTCGATTAGTTCTACATCCGCCCTGATCCGAAATTTTTCGAGCTTCTGGAGAAATCCTTCAAACAGAAGGGAGAACACCAGAAGCACGGAATACTTTTATTAGATGAAATGTATACCCGGGAAAGCGCAAGTGTAAATACCACAAATCTTTGCTACACGGGGTTACAAGATTTTGGAGGAGATGGTCCAGAAGCATCAGGGTTCAACGATAGGGCTAATCATGGTTTGGTGATAATGTTTCGGCCACTTTGGGACACATACACTCAGCCTATCGCAGTATTCGCGTCCAGAGGTCCAGTGAAAGGAGATGTGCTGGTGCCCCTTATATTAAAAGCCATAATTGTAATGGAGAATATCGTCTTATATATATAATAATAATAATCTTATATATATATATATATATATATATATATAATATAATCTTATATCAACTCTTAATTACTCTAATTTTTCATTTTTGTCTGAGTAGATGAAATCAGAGGCTTCAGAGATCAAGTGGGACCACATAAAAAGTCTCCATGAGAGAGATAAACTGGGGGCCGGTCCAAGCCCACCACTTTTAAGTACAAAATTGACGAAACACCATATTTATTTGAACAACTCGACAAAAATGCGGGTCTCTTTGGCAGTTCAGGTACGACCGATCAATTAACACAGTCTATCTTGTAATAATGGAGTATATTTATTAAGTTTTTCTGTTTTCAACTTCATATGTCTTTCAGGTATTTAGTAGATCAGTTTACCGTGGATTGAAGACTTATGGATATCTTTCAGGACTAAACGACAGTCAAGATACTGCTGCGTTTTGTAAGTGGATCAATGATCTGTTCGATGCGTTGAATAGAAAGAAAGAGATGCAAGGTGTTAGCTCTGATAACATTGATTATAAGGCATGTTGAATCGGCAAATTCATTTTTTATCTCAGCTCAAACAGAATCCGGAAAAGACTTTTATATTTTCAATTATTTTCAGGTCATTGTAGAAGCACTCAAGAAATTGAATGATTGAGAACAAGATGTAAGGGAAGGAAAAATCTCTCCTAAACAATTTCTCACTCCTGATACAGCCGAAGGACTTCGTGTAACCCTCATGTCAACTCTGGGCATTGTGGACTACCTGACAGAGAAATTTGATTGTCCCTTCGTTTTAACCGGAAGAATGAATCAGGATCCATTGGAGGTGGGTTTTTACTCGGATTTGGCGCTTCGAAACACCTGTAGAGTACGTAAAAGAAAATTAGGAATGATTTGCAGTAGCATTGTTAGTCTTTTTTAATGTTTTCAGGGCTTTTTGTCTCGAAAAACGGCAAAATTTGTTGATAACCATTTCTACGCTTCACTAATAATGTTTTTTATCATTCTCCTCTTTCATCTTTCTCAATAAACCGCTTATACTACCATTTTCTCTTGTAGGAGTATATTAGGTTCACGAGTGCTAAAAAGATTTCATTTCTCATTTTTATTCATTCATTTTTTTGAGATTTATTACTGCTAGAGATGTTTCGGAAATATGAGACAAGCAGGAGGTTGCAATGATCACCCGTCTACACCCACATTCCTCTATATGTACAAAATCCTCTCTACTTTTACCATTCTAAAGCCTCCAAAATCCGGTAATTGCTCAATTATCAATAATTGTTCCTAACCGCTCCTGACTATGTCTGATTTGACAACGATTTTCGATAAATCTAAAAAGGTTGAGAAGAAAAGAGAAATTTTAGGTTTTGAGAGAATCATGCAAATCGTAGAATATTTCACAATTAATCGAATGCGAGAATATTGTAATAGAATAAATGGCAAGAAAGAAAAATCGAATCAACTAAAGAAGAAGATTGCAAAATTCTCCAGAACATAATACTCTAGTTTTACTTCTATATTCTGAGGTCTAAATTTGAATAAAAAAAGATAGACATTGATCCCCAGTGTCACCCCCCTGATCAACTTCTCCTTCTGGAGGATCGATAATCATAGAAACTGCAGTTCCCAATGCAGCCAAGGATGTCCCTAAACAATTCTGTGTTTGCACGAAATGTTGATTCCTCTTTTTGGCAATCTCAGTTAGCATGGGAAGAATCTCCAAATTTAGTTTTGGTGCTTTTACCTAGAATTCCTTCTTCCTGTTGTACATTTCGCAGATTTCTGTCTTATTTTTCTCCGGGAGACCATGCTTAGCCCATTTCCCCCACGTCCTTTTTAATTCTGGGTGATAATTTAATTCTTTGAACTTTGACTCAATTAAGTCTGCTCCCAGGGCTTTGAGAATAAATTCTCTGGATGAATCATCTGAAGGAGATTCATAAACTATCTCGCAGGTCTGGTCCTTCTCTTTGTCTGTGACTGGAGTATTTTCCACGTTACTGTTATTTTCCTTGTCATCTGTAACGATGCAAGAGAAATTATTTAATTTAATTAAGAGATAATTCTCATTAGGGGAAACTTATTGTGTCTGATGTGATAAACCGTTCTTGTTGAACTTCACAATCAGGAAACCCCTGCTAGGTTCGTGTGGACGCTAGCTCTCTATATTCGTGTGGAATAATAGAGTTGTAGACTTCACCTCCAGATGATATGAAAAATATAACTTACCTTCATTAATCGTTTCCGTTTCCTTACTGTCAACTACGTCTGGAATATTTTCTTTTTTAGATTCCACCAAAGTCAACTTTTGTTAGCTTGGAAATTTGACGCTGCAGCTCTTCAAATTTCTTGTCATCAGTCTCACTTCGATGACTTTTTCTAGATCATGAGCATGATCTGGAGCGCTTCTTTTTATGCCCTGGCATATTGCCTTTTTTTTTTATTCAATTCAATGATTATGTTTTCTTAAAAGCGTTGAACAAACGTCGTGATGCGTCGACACAACGAAACAATATAAATATAAGCAAAAGAGAGGGTGCCCTACAGGGCATGTAAGCGGGGGATTTTAATTTTATTTAACTCTAAAGACGCTGTGATGTGCGTATGACAAGCATGACTACATATATCTACCTAACTATCATCGAGAACGAGACTTAGAATATAATGAACCGTAAGGTTCTACGACTTCTCCGCGATTGATTTTTAATGTTTGTTAATCAGGTCTCTCAGTTTGAATTTGGCGTTAGCTAATTAAAGTGGGCGGTGATTGATATTCGTCTATTCCAAGTCGTCCATTTTTTAGGTTGATAAATATATAAGATATATAAGTTTGTAACTGATGAAAGTCGCTTTCTAATGGTTGTAACATGCCTGATTTCACTGGGGATGAAATCGGTCAGTTAACTCGCCCTTTTCCCCTGGAATCTAAAATCGGCAAAATAAAATCCAAAGTTGGGCGCCAGTCGTTTTTTTGTTCCTCCGGAAATGACAAACCGGAATACCCTAATTTTCAAAGACGGGGATGAAGACCACAACGGAATACCTTAAAATAAAGTGTCGAAAGAAAATCCCAGGAAAAGGTGGTAATTACCCGCGCTGCTCAGGGGGTCGATTGTGGAGAGAGGGTTCTGGTAGAAACAAGTCCATTGGGCAAAACTCCAAAAAAATTACAGAAAATCTCTAAATTCAAGAGCAAAACCAAAATTATATTCAATAGGAAAATCATTATTACAAAGTTGAGAGAGACATACAAAATCAGCCGTGACGTACGCAGAGACCCAGAACTCCAAATTACTCAAAATCCTAATAATCTCGAATTTGGCCAACAAGGCACGAGAATAATCTCAGGCGAATATTCGCAATTGTCAGGTAACTTTTATTCCCAACCGGGATGCCGATAAACGCCTAATTCAATAAATGGAGTAAGGCTCGAGAAAATAACCTCAAGATTAGTAATTCTCAACCCCCATATAAATTTAATATAAATAGAATATAATATAAATATAATATAATTAAATTTTAAGGCGCAGGGCGCATGGTACCTAAAATACGGCACTGCTCGACACATTCGACAAGTGGAGGCTCACTGAGTAGAAAACATAGCCACGTGAGAGCTATCGGCCGGCATGGCACATGAGATTCGAGATGAATTCTCTAGACGCACGAAAACTACACAAAATGTCGAAATGTCCGAAATACTAGGGCGTGAGTCGCATGAAGAATTGTCAACGTTCGTAGGTGTATTTAATTATTAATGAAATATTGCTATAACAGCAATTTGAGGCGATAACATAATCGCAGGAGGGAATGAGAGATGAGAGAGGCTCTCACCTCGGTGTTCCACGCAACGACAGCAAAAACGATGTTCTCGGCTCGGTGTCCCAAATGAAACTCCCCAATTGATAATTTTAATCATCCGCAACTATTCTCAAAATTGTTTCTAAAGGATGACGTAACCGGAAATTCTCGAATGAGGCGTTTAATACGCAAGTGAAACCGGTCGACACTGAAAATTTCTTACACGAGGCCCGATGTTGTGCAACGCATTTTTTTTTGTAAAAATGGCTCTATAGGCACGCATTCTGCTCTCCCGTGTTGAGCACTCGTAACGCGAAATCCGCAAAATAAATGGGAAGGCATGGTAATGCTCACCTCAAATCCTCCTCTTGGTCTCCAGGCTGTATCTCAGCAAAAATCCGACTAGTTTCCTCCTTCCTGGTCTCTAAATGTTTATTACACCTCACTTTAACTCCTCGATACGCGAAAAATCCTCCAAAGTTCGTAATTCGCACAGAAAAACGATGATTTGTTGCCAGCACTCGTACCTCTATGGGTGTCAACAGGGTTGGGCAAGTAAATTACCTAAGGTAAATTACTTAGTTTCTGACCTGTCATGAACCAAGTAATTTACTTAATCAGTTTACGACATTTTTGACATGTCATAAACTTACGTGGCGCCCTCGATCGGCTCAACATTGAACAGTCGATTTTTATCCAACCGTCATCGTATTCGGATTGCGTCAGCGTCAGAAAAGACCTAACCGAATGAGGAGAACAGTGCCTTATTTTATTATTATACGGAACTTATCTAATTTTAAGTTAATTATCATATGATGGAGCGAGGCGGAAGACCCCCTCATAATTACTATAAAGAGGGTAATTACAAGAAAGTGGGAAGAACAGCCCAGTGTCTCTCCTGTAATCACGTGCTCAAAAACACTGGGATTGACCGATTGAAACAACACAGGTAAATATATAACAAATTCAGAAACTATTTTTAAGGCGGCTCGAACGTAGCTATATATATTGGAAAAAGCGATGATTTTTTCCAAACATTCTCAGGCGTTTATAAGTGAACCGAAAAATATAATTTTTAACCATTCTTTATTCTATTGGGCCACGGCTGAGATGGATGATAAATCTGTTTTTTTGTAGTACTAAACTTCGTTTGTAGTTTGTTTGTCGTTAACTTTGCTTACTTTTTTTTAGGAATGCATGCAATAATCGTGTGGCAGCAGCGACTGCACAGGATTTTGTAGGTCTGGATGTACCAAAAGAGGTATGAGTCATTAATATGTTCAATGAGCAAATCTTAGAAAATCTTAGATTATTCCTTGCATGCATAATAAGGAAAAACTATATCCTTGGTTTCTAGAATCCATGCAACGAGCTTGAAGTCCCTCATCACATTCCAGCCCTTCCACAGTTCACAAATGATCAACCAGTAGCTTGCAAGCCCCTAGAAACACGCACATCCATTACCTCCTCTCGCCGTAAACGTCGACTGAATGATTTCGTAGATTTTATCAGTGATAAAGAACAAGCAAGTCTTGATGTATTACTGGCAAAATTGATATACGCCTTCGGGCTTGATTTTTCAATTGTAGAATCATCTTACTTCAAAAATTTTTTGAAAGCAATGAGACCCGCATACAATCCAGCCACTCCCGATGATTTGTCCACAAAGTTACTTCACACTGTTCATGAAGATGTCGAAAACTATAAAAAAGAGTTCCAGTCATCCGAAGATGGTATTTTAATGATTACAAAATCTAAAAAATTACTAGATGCAGTAGAACCCCTTGCAGCTCTCATTGTCTCAGTTCAGGGTGCTAAACTTTATCTGAATTCTTATGAGCCATCTGAGGGACAAGCCTGCTTTACTCAAGAGTACGGGATCATGTTGGAGGCAAAAAAGGAAGCTAAAGAGAAGTTTCAAATGGATATTTACGCAGTCGTGGTTCAGGAAAAATACGTGAGAAAGAATTTAGAAGAGGATAAGGACACTTGGTATTTTATCAATCAGAGAGCATTGATCGATGCCGCAGGGACAGCGATCGAGAATAAAAATCTAACTATGAAATTGGAGTCAATTTTGAGGAAGTTTGATTCATTGGATGTAAAGGACAAGATCAAGGATATGGGTGGTACTGGATTGGTCTACATGGCCAATAACTGAATAAATGCTGCAAAAATGTATGCTTCCTATTTAGAAAGTCTTAAACACCTGAAGAAAGTGGTTACCCTGGATATGGTCCCCATGGAGGATACTCTTATGGAGTTATTCGGTGCAAAATTTGAGAAGCAATTAAGAGATTTCCATGAAGTTTTTAACATTCTCGAGGGGCTTTCAGAATTATGTAACAGTTCAACGACCTCTCTTGGTGATGTCAGTGAGCGGTAGCTGGAGCTAGAAGATCTCTGCAAGAAACGTGAAATCCGTGGAATTGAATTCGATGAGATTCTCACTCCTCAACTACTCACTGCAAACTTTCTCCACAATGTTTATTGTGGGCAAAGTTTCGAACCCTCAGGTAATACCACTAGTATCAAAATGCAGCAGATGATGGATTTTTTGGTGGAGGCTTTGGATCCAGAGGCTTTAAAGTCACTGGGGGCATACCGAAGGAAAGATGGAATTTTTCGTAACTTCTTCAAAAAAGCAAAATCCTTATTGGAATACATTTTGGGATGTAGCCAAAGATTTTCATCCTCAGTTGAGTACTTTTGCCAAAAAATTACTTCGAGTACCAGTCACAACATTGGAACTAGACTTCATCGATCTTTCAGACGATCAGTTAACCCCCAATCGATATCGAAAGTACTTTGATGTACATCATCATCTGCGACTGCAGCAGTGACATTCCTTAGACTCGTTGATGCCCCTCCATTATCGTACTTTATTATTAATTTTTGTTTAAGCCCCCACAGAGGGATTTCCCGAAAAGGTGCTCGGTGGACATAATCGAGAGAACGTGGATGAATCTCGAAAAACACAATAATGTGCAAACCAAAGTATTATGTCTAATCATATTGTAGGAGGTAAAATACTAATATTTATAAGCTGTGATATATGATATAGTTTATCATAACAGTGATTAAATGGTTTCTATATGAAGGTTCAAAGTTTGATAATTAAAAAGAGTTTACATAAAATTATACGTTCCCTTAAGAGAATTATCATAAAATAGAAAAAATAAACATATCAGATTCTGTGAAACATAATTCTTTATTTCCAAATTCCTTTCGTCACTTAGCAAAATCCATTGGCAATTATGACACATAAAGATTTACATAAAGTTGATCACTATAGTTTTCTAGAGATTCGGTTATTTATAAGGTAGAACAAGAACCAATCAATCCTCTTCATACCCCAAAGTATAGTCATTATTGATATCTTCCATTTTAAAAGCATAATAAATTGTAACAAGTTTCATCGAGCGTTCTGCACTCAAACGATTTCGTAAATCGGAATGAATAAAAGCCCAGTGTGAAAACAGTCTCTCAATTTGTGCGGATGAACTGGGAATGTTCATCAGTTTCAGAGCCAGTCTTGACAGAACAGGATAATAAACTTCCATCAAAGTCCAAAATGTTTTCGGACATTGAATGTTCTTTTTAAGAACTATAAAGACTTTCCCTTTTTGATCTGTATAATCCTTGAGCTCTATCATCCCTTCTTCATCCAACTCTTTTTTTCAGGAATGTTGCAACTTTACGATTGAATTCCTCTAGGTGAGAAAATTTTTTCCGTCGATAACGAGGGTGTAAAAAATTGGCAGCTAGAGCAATTGGTTGCAGGACTTTCTCTAAGCGAGCATCCAGAGTTTTATTGACTCTATTCTCGTTCACAGGGATATTTAATGAAAGCCAAAGTTCCGCTGCATCAGCACTGGTACAGGCAGACGCTTGACATTTGTTGACAAGCTCACACACAGGGTCAAACATGACAATACAGTCTTGTAATTGGGCTTCTAATGCACTGTCGTTCAACAATTCACGACTTGTCTGCTTCAAGATAACAATTCCCTCTTTCACTAACCGGCGCATGATGGGGAGGTTCTTCAAACAACAGCGGAACGTGTCTCTGTATGAACACCATCGAGTCTCACAAGCCAGTATAATCCTGGTTCCTTCACGTTTCTTTAACTCTCTTTCTGCATGAGGGGTCTTAAATTCTCGTAGTAATTTGTTAATCGACTCAGCAAATTTACCATCGACGAGTGATTTTAACAACAAATTCCCACTGTGAGAGTCACAAGTCTTGTGCCAGACTTCCACCAGAGAACTCATCCGCATCATTGATGAAGCATTGTCACTGACAACAGCATAGATATCAATGTTGAAATTCTGCTTAGCCATAGCAACAGCTTCGTCGATCACTCGAGCTAATTCATCTCCAGTTTCCGGTAGTTGACTAAAATCCCAAGAGTGCAGAAACATACTGTTTCCATCTTGAACCTGGACCTCTCTCTCCGGATGGTACAAACTACGTGCTTTGTATTTGCTGATGAGTTCTTCTACCCATCTATCAGTAAAACACCATTGGTTGATTCAGAGTATTTCAAATTACTGATAACTTTATCGTGAACTTTGTTCAGCAGCTTTGTTGCTAGTTTTTTCCTTGATGGAACTTTATACGATGGGTTCAAAGTGATTACGAACAGTTTGAATAACTCACTTTCAACTACATTGAACGAGATATTGCACCCGAAGAAAAATTCGGCGAAAGCCAGATCAATGCGATCTGCCTGAAAAAAACACGTAATAGTTTTTTAAAATTACTTTTGTTCTCTTCAATTTCTATCATCCTATTTATCATGTTCAGTGATGTTACCTACATTCAGAATCTGTCTCTGTGCTTCTGGTTGACGTAGCATTATAATTTATTCACCTAATGTTATTATTTCGGTCGACTCTTTGTACAATATGAGGTCCTTTTGTATTTATTTCACTCAGTAATTATCAAATATGGATTTTAAAATATAAATTTTAACTTAATTGTAATGACTTTGGAAGGAAAATTTTTGGTTTATTAGGTTTATTACAATTTCTGACAATTATCGACGCTCTGTCGGTAAATTACCGTTTCTGACCATGTCACGTCAAAAACCTTATTTGCCGAGATTTTCCCAACCCTGGGTGTCAACAATGAACTGGCGGTTTCGTAGCATGGCGGGCGGGAACGCGGTTAGCGCCCCGTCTTGCAACTAACTCTAGTGACTTTTGACTCCCTAGCGCGCGAAATATCAAATACGGCAGACCTACAATAAAATGACTCTTGATATGATGAACGGTTTTCCTCATCCAATACATTCTCACTAATTAAGTGCGCGTATTCAGGATGGTTTTCTCACGGGATCCCGGGATCAGAACGAATGAAATTACCTAAATCCTAACTTTCCCTCAATAATTAATTCTTATCAATTCTTTAAGTTCTAATTTTCCCAAACCCCAAGCAACCTGACTACTTAAGAGTTCCTCATGGTTGCACTAATTCCCTCCTGACCTGTCACCGAAACCCTTACCCTAACCTGTTCTGCCCCGTAAATCCCTCAATTTGAGCGATAATATTCCAGTTATTCCTACACCTAACCTAAATCTAACCGCTCAGCTCGGTATATTTTGGCTTAAGACGCGATTAAATAAGGAACTTCACCTAATTAATTTTTATTTCTCGAAATTTTAATTCAGTATGGGGCGATAATTCCCAATAATTCTTCACTAAAGCTCAATAATCTTAAAAGTTAATATTTTTGGCGTGAAAACGCAATCAAATTTTCGCACTAAATAAGGCGAGATACGCAATACAAATTCTCATTAATTTTAGGCATCAGAGATGCAGTTAAATCCTCAATTTTTTCTGGCTCGAAACCTCAATTCTGGACTCTAATGGGTCTTTCCGTGCGTACTCACGATATTTTTAACACTTTTCTCGATGGTCTCGATGTTTGAAAGGAAATTTCCCAGATTTCCTTACATGGTTGACATTTTATGCCTGTTTGTTGGCCCATACGGAAGTTCTGGGGTATTAAACATTAAAATGGATATAAAATATCATGTCACAAATGTCATGTCACAATATCATGTTAATGTGAGAGTTCTTTCAGCATTTCATCTAATAATACGCAATGGAATTGTATTACCGTTTGAAAGCTAGGAGAATGAACTTTTATATGAGGTGACAATTATTTTGCTGTTGAAATAATACTCCGATTTGTGATCCCGTACATTACGAGTTTGGAAACGTAAATTACAAGATAAAATCACGTCAATTATGCCCAAAAATGCAGTAAATTACGAATTGAATTCGTCAATAACCCATATCGTGAATTACAAGTTTCGACCCCGTGAATTACGAGGCCCCACCCTGTAATTTACGCTTCCGTTGCCGTCATTTACGATATCTCAATAACGTAAAGTTTATTAGGATCGTAAATACAGGGAAACATAAAAGAAAAACTTTTTTGGGCAACATCAAATCTTCAGGTTTGACTATATTTTGGGTTGTCTCAACATGACTTATAGTGACTGTCGCCCTAGTAATAATAAGAATGGATATTAAATAAATATAAATGAACTAAAAATTAAACAATATAAATTTAATAATAATCTAAATAAATATGGAGGGAAATTTATATGGGCGATTTTTATTTCCAACTATATGAATCGTGCTATAGTCTCGTGGTTAGTCATATTTTAAGTTAGTAAAATCGATTCTTTCAAGCGTTGTTGAATTAGGATTCATAAATTAGAGTATAAGTAATCGGAAAATGAGCATAAGATGTATTAATTACTTTTTTTTGCTATAATTTTCAATACCATCTGGCAACTCACCTACTATAGGTTTTCCCATCGTCAGCCATGGTCCATCACTTCTATTTTTGTTCCCAAAATTGCGCCCAAACATTGCAACCCAATATTGTACTCGACATGACCCCAATGGTTGGCCTGTCATTGTTTACCATGATCGGCCCATCTTTACCAGCTAAACGTTGGACCAATGATCGACTATTCAATTTGCCAATAGCCCGCCAGTACTGGCGATTGGCATACCAGGCTTAGACCAAAGCTCGACCAATACTGAAACCTACCTGGGATGTACAGTTAATAAAATTTTCAATCAATCTGTCAATTAATCGATCCAAACGGTCTTATTGGTTACATGAAAATCCTCAAGTAGCTTATAATGATTTTCTCAAAGAATAAAATGAATAAATGCATATAAAATAGATAAACGTTTAAGTTAGCTTTATTAATCCTTTAAACATGATTGTCGGTCGTCCAAAAACATCAATCCCGTTGGGACGCAGTAGACTGCGGTGATTATGAGGTGGTTTAGGTAGTTGTTGAATGATGCAGGCATACGGTCGTGTGTAGAAATATTTCTGTTTTAATGCCTGAAATCGAACCATATATTTTTTATTTCTGTAAAAACTGAAATACGCATCACGTAATTCTTCATGCAGGTATATTCTATGAAATCCCTTTACATCATTCGCTGTCAATCGACTGGATGAGTTGTAGACCAACATATTCCGAATGATATGCAGAGCTTCTGAAGTAGCGTCCGGGATAACTTCCTCCCATAGCATCCCCTTTTGATAGGGAAAAGTAATTTTATTGTAGTCTGGTAAAGAATGCAGATCTGGCCATGTTTCCACTGTTGGAGTACCAAGCTGCCGCAGTACCATTGCTAATTGCTCAATATCTGAGTCCCCCTTTAAAAACCAAAGAAAAATATATACAAATTTCCTTTCAAGATCATCGAAATGAGTATGTTTTTGAGTATCTTAATATATACATATATAGAGGGTGTCCGAGACAAAATCGTACACCCAAATAACTATTGAATGTGGGTAGTAATCGAAAAATCTTTTAAATAGAAGTTGTAGGGTTCCAAGTGGGAAAAATAATGAGATATGTTTTGAGCATTTAAGTCTTCATGTTTTTATGCTACAAGCATAAGATCATTTTTTTCATATGGGATCAAAAATTTTCTTGTAACAAAAGTTGTTGTACTCGATAAGATGAATCTAATGATGTCACACATAATGTGTTTTTTATGCTTTCTGAGCTCAAAAATACTAAAAATGGAACTTGTCAACGATATTCCACATTCAGACACGATAAACAGAAAAATAAAGGAGAAACAAAAAGGCGCCAATGGATTGTTCTACTAGAAAGACGTTACAACAAGTGCTCAATGTTCC
>NW_011887820.1:40550-73117 GCF_000806365.1 Fopius arisanus
ATGAACTTATGCTTGTAGCATAAAAACATGAAGACTTAAATGCTCAAAACATATCTCATTATTTTTCCCACTTGGAGCCCTACAACTTCTATTTGAAAGATTTTTCGATTACTACCCACATTCAATAGTTATTTGGGTGCACAATTTTATCTCGGACACCCTGTATATATATATATATATATATATGTATATATATGAGAGTCCGTTCTAAATAATCTACACAAAAACTTCCTTATCCAATGAGCAATTCTGTTATCATTGCAACAGGAAAGAATTCATCGCGATCCTGTCTACTAACTATAAATTCAGTGTAAGCGTTCGATAGACTTATTCAGTTTGAAAAGGCAATACGTTCATATATTACATGTATCTCGTTCTCGCACTCTAGATTAAATTGATTAGAACGCCAACTTTAATTTGAAAAATTCTCAACACTAAAGAGCGTTTTAACGTGCCATGTATGAGCTATCAAATCACTTAAGTACGATTCTGAATTCATTAGCAAAACCTCAAAAAAGAACATATTGAATAAAAATGTTGTTCGACAAGCAACTCCTGGGCACTCTCTTTTTTTCCCCTTGGAACTTGGAAAAATCGGTGAAGATGCACGGAAAATGACCTGTGCGGCCTTGGGAGAGAGTGCTGTACTTTATAATACATGTAAAATATGGTTTGAACAATTTCGGATCGAAAACTTTGATCTCTAGGATGAAAGACGTCCTGGGCAACTAAACAAAGTTGACGACTAGGAGTTGGACAACCTTGTCAATGAAAATCCCATAACCCTTCACGGGAAAAAATGCTTGTTCGGTCTTTGGTTGGATTCCAAATGTGTAATCTATTAGACAATACGGAAACAGGGGGAAAGCGCCATTGCTAAGTGTTATCGAGACCAAGTGGGGAAATTGGGTAATGCCATTGAGAAAGAGGGACGTTTTACTGATAGTGGTATGAGGCAAGTGATTTCGCTGTAGAACAATGCGTGGCCACACACAGCAGAAGACACCCTGAAAGTTATCTCCACGCTGGGCTGGGTATTCCTCCCACATGCGGCAAAATCTCCAGACATTGCATCTCTTGACTGTCACCTATGTCACGTACTACCATATCACAATATTGGTTTCTCTTGTGATGTAACAGTTTCAACTCGACCGAAAAATACCCATCAGCTTCGCCCTTCCTCTCTGTTACCTCCTCGCCGACACAAAAGAATGGAAACTAAAAAGGTGCACCAGCTCATTTTTCCTTGTCGAAAAAGCAAGCAGCTCGAAAACTTATACGCGTCTAGGAATCCGAGCCTGCAGACTTGGCTAATGTATTGGCCAGCATCTGTTTGCCAACATTCGGTTTTCGGATGCGTGGCCAGTACATTGGCCAGCATCGTTCGCCAATACTCGGTTGTTGGATATTCGGCCAATATGGTGGCCTACATCGATCCAACGAGGTTTTTTTTTAACATGATTTTTATTTATATAACACATCTCTATTTACAGTTGTCATTATTAAACCTCGTTTTAATAAACTATGTAAACGATTGTATTTGATTTTTTAACTTTGGCCATGTAAGGCTCTCGTATTAATATTTTATTTTAATATGTTAATATTATTTTTATTTCAAGAAAATATTTTAGAAAAAAATTTTTACATTTTTGATATTTTAACCGTGTAAGCCCAAAAAAAGGAGGGTTGAATAAAAGATTTTACTTTTATTTTGGACTATTGTGAAAAAAAGGGCATCTCTTTATTTATCCAGGGTGTTGTAGGAGGAAAAGAAAAGAAAAGTAATGATAGGAAGAGGAGAGGGAGAACAGAGAAAGGAGAAAAAAGAAAAAGAAAAAGAAAAATGGAGTAGGGGAAGGTGGTGCATTGTTATTATTATCACTTAAATATTAAGTATGGTGGAGGATAGATTCCGACGAAATAGGGTGTCACGTGCATCGTTTTTTTTGAGAGAGAGAGAGCCGCGCCCAACCCGCGAATCCCACACCGTGGGGAAAAATAAAAATAAATAACTGATACTAAAATAATATAAAATTACGGTCTCGCGATTATCCCGGACAGCCCGGAGACTACGCAGAGACGGTTAGAAATTTAGAGTCTTCCCTGCTAATTCCGGAGGTAGCAGGAGATTAGCGAATCAGGGGAATTTACGGTGGGAAAAATAGCAAGGGGGTATTCCCTACTGAATCAGCAGGAGATTAGGGATTCGTTTAGGGGAAGTTTAGGGTTAGATAAGGATTATAGGACCAGTTAATTAGTGGAAAATCGTGTCGGTCCTGAATTGCGCCGCGAAGAGGGATAATTAGTATTATTGTCCGACGTAAATTATTAGGGGTTATTCCGTTTGCGAAATCTTCCCGGGATGAACCGTCTGGCTGCGAGTGCACCTCTAAAAGAGGGATTCGTGAGGAATTTTATTTTACGTGTTAGGGTTCGAAGGTCGGCGGGGGTGTTACCACTGACACCTCCCCGAATTGCCGTACTAGTTAAGTTTAGTTAAGGTTAGTAAGTCCACGGATCCCCGGGGAAAACAACCGGGAAAGACTAGCCGCGATAATTAGGGTATTAGCGAAAATTAATGAGAATTAATTCCCCCATTCAAATTTGAATGGGGAGATCTTAGCGCGCCAGGACAATTAGTGCCATCACGCTCGATCCACCGGAACTAACGTCCCGGTGAGGCATCAGTTCCGCCATCTTTTTGGCAGTTATCGCCCGGACGTGAGAGCAAAAGGACGAGTTTTTCCCCAGAGAGCAGAGAGGAGAAGAAGACAATGGGAGGATCACACGCCACCCGGAAACCGCGTGGAAAGGTGAGGAAATTTCTTTAAATTTATCCCAGTAACACCGGTTACTGGAGGCCGTATAATTAATTCGGTTCGCGAGTGTAAATCGATCCTGTTCGATCAACGGATCGAACAGCGTTTCCCTCCGTTGAGGTGTTCGCGAGTGTTTTCTCAGCCCCGGTTTATCCGAAAACCACGGCTGATCGCGTGTGGAGAATTTCTCATCCCACAGGGCCGTCCCTGTGGAGGTTTTAAGGCGATATCGCGCGAAAAAGGACGTGAAAATCCCGGGGGAAACCACCGAAAACCCCGTGGAACGCGAGAAATTTGTTCACCTAACCTTGAGAGGTGCCCATGCCGTCGCAGCTTCGAGTGTTTCGCCCACTCTGCTCCGCTCAACGTTGAGCGTGAATTCCAGCCCAACGGTGCTGAGGAAATCCCGTTTTTCTAAAACGGAGATATCGCGATCCCCTTAAATGGTGGAACTCTCCAATTTTGGGAGGATGTTCGCGAATATTCCCCCTCGCTGGTGGAGTTTGTCCGATGCCGATCGGTGAAGGCGTTGAGGCGTCGGGAATTAATTACCGTCGGAAAAATTTTCACACGCATACCACGTACGTTGGGCGTAGCGCGATCTCTTTCGCACCCTAGCTTCCATCCCTCTCGCTCTCTCGTATCGCCTCTTCTAGGTTCTCCGAGGATTTCCTCGGTGATATTAAAAATTCATATTCAGCTACTTTATTTCTTTTTTTTTTGCTGGGATTAATCCCGGGCCTCTCCCGAGGGCCCGTGGAATTACGTAGAGTTAGAATTTATATTTCCTCCATGGGTAAAGATTATAATTAGCCCTTTTATGGGGCCCTGAATTATTGGGAAAATCCCAAGCCTCTCCTGAGGGCTCGTGGAATTATGGGGAGGTCTTCAATTGAAAAATTCATAATAAATCATTTTTACAGGGTCCTGAATTTTCAGAGGAATCCCGAGCACCCTCCGGTGCCTCGCGGACTTAGGTGGGGTACTTTTTTTTTCTTTTTTTTGGGGATTATCACCGCCATGGCAGGGGAATTAAATACCGTTAACCTCGGTCAACTGGGACATTTCCGACACCAGTGTTCGAGTTTAATGAAATACAAATAGCTAATTGTGAGGACGTTAGTGAAATTTTTGAGGAATTATTTATTTGAACATTTTCGCCCTTTTCCCCGAATCCACCCCTCTCTCCACAACCTAGCACACTGAGCAGCGCAGGCATTCGTTACCTCTCCCTCAACTCCCTTACTGAATTAAATCTAAGTACAGGTTAGTGATACGTTTTGCGATTTTAATTTAGATTTAGGTTTTCAAGTTGCTGATTCGCGATCAGGAAAATTAGCTGGCGCCCGGCAACCTTTTTAGGTCCCGATTGTAGTTAAGTTCTGCATCGGCGAGGAGGCCAGAGGGAGGAAGGGCGAAGGTGATGGGCATTTTCGGTCGCTCAGGACAATGTCACGTCACAAGGGATATGTGCCCTAGTTTCGTCAGAATGGCACTGATATTAAGTAACAGTATTACCCAATTATTGATTTTCAAGGAGGGCGAAGTCTATGTTTACGCCTTCTTTTTTGTCTATCATTATTTATTGTTTCATGCATATTCTTGAATATTTTTTCTCTATTCTTGATTTCGATGAAATACTTGGAGTCGGGTGTATACCACCAATACTAGTTATTGATTCTACAAAAATCATTTTTATCAGTTTCAGGTTTCAGAGATTTCATTGTCGTATTGCGTGAAATATTGGGGTTTATTGTTTCTGCATCTCGCTCTCTCCACAGCTTCATTGCAAGGGAACTCAGATAGCGAATTAATGGTGGGATTATCTATCTTTTTAAAATTGTTGTAATAATTTCTGGATAATTTAAGGATGAAATTGTCAATGCGTGGGATTTCAGCTTGATTATATAGTATTTTATTACTGACGTAGTGATAATAGTTAGTATGTTGTGAACGGAAAAGTGATAGGGATGGCAGATCTGAGGCAACTTCTCTCAAAGGATCTGAGGTTCTCCATTTGGTGTGCACCAAAGTTCCATAAGATTTAAGCCATATGTTAGCAGTGGTCTGATCAATAGCAAATAGCATATGACTCTAGCTCTTTTTTCTATATGCTTATTGTGGAATAAGTAACTCAGAGTTTTATATCTTGTTCTGGCTTTTTAGAGCTGAACATCAAAATGTTGGGAACAACGTACCAGTTGATCTAGGTGAATACCTAGATATTTAACTGTCGTTTTATTAGGAATGATTGAGATAGTATTGGTGATTGGCTCATGAATTTTAATTTCAAATTGTTTAAGACTATTGATTTTAATTTTGGAGTAATTAGTTATCGTATCCCTGAAAAGAATTGCCTCACTTTTGGATGGGCTCACATTAAGGTTCCAAACCGTATACATATTACTGATTTTGTTGAATAGAATGTTTAATCTATTTGTTGTTTCATCTCCACGGGTGCCCGATATATAGATAATGCGATCATCCGCATAGGCCAGCGAAGGAGAGTTATTGCCGGAGTTTAACTCAAAAGCGTCAATCATGTAAGAGGTGAAGATTGAAAATAGACAGGGGGAGTTGATAGTCCCTTGCTGCAGGCCTTCAGCGTTGTTAAATGTGTTGCTGAGGGTTTTGTTATGGTTAGTAACCTGAAATTTCTTTTTCTGGATATTCCATATTGTGTTGATTAGGGGGATTGGAAATTGATTTTTTAGAAGTATATATGAGCCCATCTAACCATACTGAGTCGAAGGCTTTTTCTACATCTAATAGTACCGCGCCTACCATTTTGTTCTGAAAGACATTTTCGTTAATATCCGATAACAGCGTATTGACAGCATGCAAAGTTGAATGGTTGTTGCGGAAACCATATTGGTTATCAGCTATAACTTTATCGAGTTTTTCATAGTGTGAAATAAAATTATTGATTACCGCTTCATAAACCTTGCTAAGCACTGGTGTTAAGGCCCGGATGGAGGGAATTTTTTTTTGACTGGCGATTTTACGCCCTCCTACTACGCGGACAAAACCCGAACCTTGATCTCAAGCGATGCCTAGTCGGTAACTACGGCAATCGCTGGACACCAGGGGAACATCGGACAGTGGGGCTTTGGAGGGCGCCGGAAAATTTTTTCATTTGATATGCCACTGAGGTGGAATAAGAGATTTATATCTGAACAGTACGGCGAGGAGGGCGAGGAGGCGGGGGGGAGATGTATCCAAATGTGCAATCCACTTTTATCGACCCTCATTAAACCTCTTTTGAGATGACCGATGGGATAAAAAAAAAAGTCTTTATAGGGGTGGGTAAATCGACACAGGGGATGATTCTGAGTCGATCTGTACCTATAAATTTCGACATTTTTTTTCACCCTCAGTAACCCTCCCTCAAAATGACCGATGGGATGAAAAAAAAAGTCTTACTGGGGTGGGTAAATCGACTCAGGAGGTGACTCTGAGTCGATCTGTACCTATAAATTTCGACCTTTTTTTTCACCCTCACTAACACTCTTTCGAGATGGCCGATGGGGTGAAAAAGGGTCCACAGGTGTATGTAGATTGATTCACGGAATGATTAGACAGTCTAATCCTTCCGTGAATCAATCTACATAGACCTGTGGACCCTTTTTCCTTATACCCGGGCTCTACCCTCACGTATCTATTTAACCCCTAAATTAACAATTTCCCCTCCCAATCCCATTTATTAATATCTTCAAATTATCCCCCCAAAAGTGCCCCTCCTTCGTACGCTCCTGATCACTTCTGCCGTGAAACTCATTTTCGCCTCTTCGACATTGAGAGGCCACACTATCGCCATCTGTCTAAACTTCGTTTCCTTAATATTGACAGCTGATCGCTTCGTATTCGCGAACCTAAATTCCGGGCGTTCAGTGCATCGAATCTTTCCGGGAAAAATCGCGAAAAATGTAATAATTGTGTTCACGGGCCGGTAATTGGGTGTCGCGAGGGAGAAGTGGATGTATAAATTGCGGGGAGTGTTGTTATTCCGCAGTGATTGAGCCGCCATATTTTTCCCCAAATGATCATTGGAGAATTCATCTTGGTGAAATCTAGGGGGTCTCTTTGAACGTAATTTATACGTTCGTTCCTCAATTTCCCACCCCTGAGACCTAATTACCGGCCCGGCAAAAATAATTATCTGTCGATTGACCCTACCATTATATTTCTTGAGGGCCTACAGGGGCTGGCATTTAGTTACCCGTAAAACGCGTTTTTTCTAGGGAATTCCCTAGGGACATGTCGGGCAAAAATCCCTCCACCCGGGCCTTAACTACTAAATTATGAAACCTTAATTATAATGACCATCAAATTGTTCTCAATCGATTCCAATTATTTTTGATTTTTTTAAGAGTAACTTTTGCTCATTATTATTGACAAAAAAGAAAAATCAATTAAGGCCCGGGTGGAGGGATTTTTGCCCGACATGTCCGTAGGAAATTTGCCCGACGGGGTAAAAGTCTGTACAGGGGTAAAAAAAATTTCTCCACAGAGATGGGCAAATCGACTCAGGGGGTGATTGTGAGTCGATCTGTACCTATAAATTTCGACCTTTTTTTTCACCCTCACTAACCCTCCTTCAAAATGACCGATGGGGTAAAAAAAAAATTCTTTACAGGGGTGGGTAGATCGACTCAGGGGGTGCTTCTGAGTCGATCTGTACGTATAAATTTCGACATTTTTTTCCACCCTCACTAACCCTCCTTCAAAATGACCGATGGGATAAAAAAAAAATTGTTTACAGGGGTGGGTAAATTGACTCAGGGGGTGATTCTGAGTCCATCTGTACTTATAAATTTCGACCTTTTTTTTCACCCTCATTAACCCTTCTTCAAAATGACCGATGGAGTAAAAAAAAAAAACGTCTTTACGGGGCTGGGTAAATCGACTCAGGGGATGATTCTGAGTCGATCTGTAGCTATAAATTTCGACATTTTTTTTCCACCCTCACTAACTCTCTTTTGAGATGGCCGGCGGGGTAAAAAAAAATGTCTCCACAGGGGTGGGTAAATCGACTCAGGGGGTGATTTTGAGTCGATCTGTACCTATAACTTTTGATCTTTTTTTTTCCACCCCCACTATTACATTTCCAAAATGGCCGATGGGGTAAAAAAAAGTATTTACAGGGATGGGTAAATCGACTCAGGGGGTGATTCTGAGTCGATCTGTACCTATAAATTTTAACCTTTGTTTTCCACCCTCACTAACCCTCTTTCAAGATGGCCGACGGGGTGAAAAAAGGTCCACAGGTTTATGTAGATTGATTCACGGAATGATTAGACGGAGTTGCGGAGTCCAATCAGTGAATTGGAAAAAAATAAAAATGGAAGGGTGAACTGAGTGCATTGGAAAAATATTAGGGGTTGAGGGTGGGAAGAGTATGCCAAGGTGCAAAGGAGGTTCATGGTGGGATGAATTCATTCGGCAAAAATGATGGTTGAGGGTGGAATGAGTCATGGGGAAAATGAGAGTTGACGGTGGGATGAGTGCATTGGAAGAAATGCAGAGTTGAGGCTGGGGTAAGTGTGTCAGGGTGGAATGGAGGTTGATAGTGGGACGAGTCATTGGAAGAAATGAGGGTTGATGGTGGGATGTGTGGATGGGACAAAGTGGGGGCTTGACGGTAGAATGATTGTGTCAGGGTCAAGTGGGAGTTGAGGCTGGGGTGAGTTTGTCAGAGTGAAATGGGGGTTAATGGTGGGATCAGTCATGGAAACAACGAGGGTTGATGGTGGGATGAGTGGATGTGACAAAATGGGAGCTTAACAGTGGGATGAATACATGGGAGGATCTGAGGGGTTGAAGGTGGACTGAATTTATCAGGGTGGATTGGGGTTTGAGGGTGAGATGGGGTAAAGAAAAAATATCTCCACAGGTGTGGGTAAATCGACTCAGGGGGTGATTCTGAGTAGGGTTGAGGGTGGGAAGAGTCGGCCAGGGTTCAAAGGAGGTTGATGGTCGGATGAATTCATTCGGAAAAAATGATGGTTGATGGTGGAATGAGTCATGGGGAAAATGAGGGTTGATCGTGGCATGCGTGCATTGGAATAAATGCAGAGTTGAGGCGGGGGTGAGTTTATCAGAGTGAAATGAGGGTTGATGGTGGGATGAGTGGATGTGACAAAATGGGAGCTTGACAGTGGGATGAATACATGGGAGGATCCGAGGGGTTGAAGGTGGACTGAATTTACCAGGGTGGATTGGGGTTTGAGGGTGAGATGAGTGTTGCAGGGTGAAATGGGGATTGATAGTGCGATGAGTCATAGGAAAAATCTTCATTTCTGCCCGACACACTCATCCCACCGCTAAGCCCCCATTTTGTCCCATCTACTCATTCCACAATCAACCCTCATTGCTTCCATGACTGATCCCACCATCAACCCCCATTACACCCTGATACACTCATCCAGGCTACAACCTTTCATTTTTTCTCCATGGACTCATCCCAGGCTCAACGCTCATTTTTCCCATGCACTCACCCCATCAGCAATCCTCATTTCCCCCATGACTCATTCCACCCTCAACAATCATTTTTGCCGAATGAATTTATCCCACCGTGAACCTCCTTTGCACCCTGGCACACTTTGTAGACCTACCCCGTCGGGCATCTTGGAAATGTATTAGTAAGGTTGGAAGAAAAGGTTGAAATTTATAGGTACTGATGAACTCCGAATCACCCCCTGAGTTGATTTACCCATCCCTGTGGAGACTTTTTTTTTACCCCTGTACGGACTTTTACCCTGTCGGGCATCTTGGAAATGCATTAGTGAGGGTGAAAAAAAAATGTCGAAATTTATAGGTACAGATCGACTAAGAATCATCCCCTGAGTCAATTTACCCACCCCTGTGGAGACATTTTTTGTCACCCCTGTATAGACTTACCCCGTCGGCCATCTTGGGAATGTGTTGATGAGGGTCTAAAAACCCCCCATTTTATCCAGAAGCATTTTATCCCTTCACCTTAAAACCTCCCAATTTCCTGCAAGCATTCATCCCATTTTCATCCCTTCATTTCACCCCTAACCATGCCTACAAACACCATGTTTATACACGCACCTCTTTCTCAGTCCCAGTTTCACCCTTACACCCACCCTCTATCTTCACGCATCTGTCTAACCCCTAATTTAGAAATTCACCCTTCCAGCACCATTTATTCCTATCCCCCCATTGGGATATTATCCCCCCAAAAGTGCCCCTCCTTCATACGCTCCTGATCACTTCTGCCGTGAAACTCATTTTTGCCTCTCCGAGATTGAGAGGCCACACTATCGCCATGTGTCTAAACTTCGTTTCCCTAAAATTGACAGCTGATCGCTTCGTACCCGCGAATCAAAATTACGGGCGTTCAGTGCATCGAATCTTTCCGGGAAAAATCGCGAAAAATGTAATAATTGTGTTCACGGGCCGGTATTGGGTGTTGCGAGTGAGAAGTGGATGGGTAAATTGTGGGGAGTGTTTTTATTTCGCAGTGATTGAGCCGCCATATTTTTCCCCAAACGATCATTGGAGAATTCATCTTGGTGAAATCTAGGAGGTTTTTTTGAACGTAATTTACACGTTCATTCCTCAATTTCTCACCCCTGAGACCTAATTACCGGCCTGGCAAAAATAATTATCTGTCGATTAACCCTACCATTATATTTTTTGAGGGTCTACAGGGGCTGGCATTTAGTTCCCCGTAAAACGCGTTTTTTCTAGGGAATTTGCTAGGGACATGTCGGGCAAAAATCCCTCCACCCGGACCTTAAGCTAATAGGACGGTTACTGGCAGGTTCATTCAATGGCTTGCCTTTTTTATAAATTGGGATGACAATCGCCGTTTTCCATTGACCTCGACAGTGATAGTTATTAAGTGCATTATTAAAGATTATAGTCAGATCGATGATCATTTTTTCAGGCAAATGTCTGAGGACTATCGGGGGGATCTTGTGCGTTCCACTGGAAATTTTATTATGCAGATATTTTAGTATTAGTTTGACTGTTGTTTTATTAGTAAAGTAGTTATCGCTATTAGAATTATCGTGGGGATCAGACGCTTTATTAGTATGTGAAAATATTGTTATTGTTTTATTAAGAGTTGAATCTCTTACGAGGTCGTTATAAAATTTTGTTATTTTTTGATTAATTAAATTTTTAAGGGGGGTGTTATCATATAGGTGCTTAGGGGAGTTTACTCGTTGGTAGTGAGCCCCCATTATGTTATTTAAATCCTTTTCGTTATTAATGAGAAAATGATTATCTATTATAGGTATAGTATTAGGGGAACAATTAGCTTCCCTAAGAAAAGAATCGTTATGGATGTTTATTTTTAGCTCTTTTATTACTTGAATTTTTTTGAGTCTGAATATATTGTTGACTAATAAATTGTTGACTAATATATTGTTGACTAATAAATTGTTGACTGGCAAAAATTTATTTTTTATTTTTTTATTTTATTTATTAACTGTCACTTAGGGGTGGACTCCCTATGACAGGTGAGGTTCATTATACAACACATAGACAAAGTATTCTCAAAGGAAATATTGGCAGAGGTGACAACAACCAGGGGCCAAAAAAAAAAAAAAAAAAAAAAAAAAAAAAAAAAAAAAAAAAAGTAAAATGGTATGAACAATAAAAAAAAATAGTTAAAAATTAAAATTAAAAAAAAAAAAAAAAAAAAAAACCTTAGTGTGCGCAGAAGAGGCATAAAATCAAATAAAACTCCACTTAATAACACTTAACAATAGATACAGGTACAAAATCACTTATCTAAACCCCTAATATCTGAGCCATACAAATTCAGGTACTGCGTAATCAATTGATCTGGTTTAACGAACGTTACATTAAAGCTATCATAAATTGTCTCCCTAAGGGCGAGCGCACCAGCCAAAAAGCAAAAAAGAGATTTGGTGGCCTGTTTATCAGGGAGATTTATAAATTCCAGAAAATCTCTCGAGGTCAGACCTTTCAAAAACGGACGGATATACTTATTACGTAAATTATCATATAGTGGGCAAAATTGTAGTACATGTTGTATCGATTCGTTAGCACCAAGGGAGCAGCATAAACATTTCTGGAAGGGGAACAATTTGTAAATACATCCTGAAATAACAAATTTACAATTATAAGGGCTGGCGAGTCTCAACTGCGCTTTAACTTTTAAAAAAGAAATCGAACACCTCCGGGACAAATATGAGTTTTTTGAAGAGGCGTGCCCTCTCAAAATAGGTATTTTGTGCGTAATTTTAGACCAATCCACCAAATCTCTATCAATAAGTAAACTCCTAAATTTATTGAGTAAAGACTCTCTACTTCTAACCCAATTACCAACATCATAATCTCCCCAAAGCTCATCAGCATTCACAAGAGACAAAAATTCTTTAATTCTGATCGCCCAGTTGTATTTGCGAAACTTACTGGCATCCTTGAATGGATTTGGATTGGAGGCAAGCTTGACCAACTGCTTAAAAACAATTTTAGGTAGTCTATCCTCTGACATCTTCAAAATCTTAATTATGTAAATGATAGTTAACTTCATGACCGCCAGTTCCACCCTCACCAAGCCAAGCTCAAGTCTCAACGCGGAGTTAGGTATACAGTTAGGTAAGGAGAGCAGTCTTTTAAAAAAAGCCGTCTGGACAGATTCAATCAATTCAGAATAATCTAAAGCCCAAGCGGGGCAAGCATATAGGAGTGTGGGCTTGGAGATGGAATCGAACAACTTGGTCATACACTGCCACGAATCGCAGTTGGAATTAGCCAGGAGACCAATCACCAAGCCATTGGCTTGCTTGGCCTTACGAACTGCCTCACGAGCGGCTAAACCCCCCAAAGAAGAGCTACTGATCAAAACTCCCAAATAAGTATACGAGGAGACAATCTCCAGAGGTCTACCATCATACAAAAATTTCAGGGAAGGACTCAGACTACCACCCTCTCTAAACACCATAACCTTGGTTTTATCAGAGTTCACCGTCAGACCATTTGAACGACAGTAGCCATTCAAAGCCAATAAAATCTTTTGTAACAAAAACTCACTTTCAGTGAGAATCACCAAGTCATCAGCATAAAGAAGGAGGAGCACATCATCCCGACCATTAATATTAACTCCCTTAAAGCCACGATTTCTCAGATATCTCTCGAGATCAGAGATATATAAAATAAAGAGCAAGGGACTCAGTGACTCACCCTGAAGTACTCCAGCAGTAACTGGGACCTCCCCTGAAAACAATCCTCGTAATTTAACCCTAATGGAAGCACAGTCATATAAAGACTTCAAAATCTTAACCAGTTTAGGGGTCAAACGTAAACCAAGCAGCTTGGACCAGAGTTTCTCATGAGGCACCGAGTCAAAGGCCCGGCGAAAGTCGACAAACACACTAAACACTTTTCTCACACCGAGCCTAAGCTGCGATTGAATTGAGTTAGTTAATACGAAAATCTGGTCCAAACAACCCCTTCCAGGTCTAAACCCAGCTTGACTCTCATCAAAAACCATCTCTCTGTCAGCCCATTTCTGAATTCTCTCCCTAAGAATCTGTGTAAACAATTTAGTGAGGCAGTTACACAGAGCAATTCCTCTGTAATTAAGAGGGTCAAGCTTATCCCCTTTCTTGTATAACATAGACATGGCTGCTGATCCCCAAGAGTCTGGGACTCTTTCAACCTCCAAGACCCTGTTAAAGTGCGTCTCGAGATACAGCAACCAATTATCCGGGAGAGACTTTATAAAGTCATTGGAAATTTCGTCAGGGCCAGCAGCTTTCCCACTTTTAAGTTTCGAAATATTAAACAACAATTCTTTGTGGGTAATAGGGGAATCAAGTACAGGATCAGTGAATGAAGGATAAGAGATAACAAAAGGGATTTTCTGGGGAGTAATTTGCATATAAAATCGATACCATTCATCCAAAGAAATATGTGGAGTTGAGATCGACTTTGGTCTAAATTTTTTAATAGCAAGCCAAAAGTCTTTCGAGCAGTGCACATTATCAAGTGCACTCAGAATTTCTTCCATGTACATTTTTTTCTTGCGTTTGATTAAATTGACATACTTCTTCTTCAGATTTACATAGTTACCCCCAGACTCTCCCTCAAAACCCAACTGCTTGAATTTAGACAAATTATAATTCATCGCTTTCTTTAGTTCTCTACATTCAAAATCATACCAGCCCTTATTGGTCGGATAGGAGAGAGCGCCCATAGCACCACCTGTTTTCTTCATCATATTAACAGTTTTTGCAGATTCAATTATAGCAAGTTTCAGATTATCTGATTGCTGTTCTATAGAAGATTCATTGAAGTTAAACTTTATTTTATCTGAGAGCATCAAAGATTCCGAAAACAACTCCTTCTTTCCCTGGTCCCAGACAACTCTAGATACATTTGGCCAGAGTACCACCTCCCCAACTGGTCCCACAAAAGGCCCAGAAAGCAATGCAGTGACCGGGAAATGGTCTGAACCAGTAGTAATTATATCTACCAAAAAATCCTCTACTAACGCAAGACATTGGGCGTTGACCCAGACAAAATCCACTACACTCTTACCAGTGGCAGCAAAAAAAGTAATTTTCCCAGGAGTATCACTAGGAGATCTACCATTTAAACTAAAAAAATTCCTATCTTCCATAAATTCTAAAATTAGCCTACCTCTTTTGCACACTTCTGTATCATAGGAAATTCTAGACTTTTCTAAGTTTACACCATCCAAAAACTCATCCGAGATAATGCCTTCCATTCCCATTCTAGCATTGAAATCCCCCCCCAGCACAATAGGCACTCCAGGAAACGAATCAGAGAAAGCATCGATTAAATTTTCTAGTAATTCTAAGGCCGGAGAAATATCAACTTTCGGTATAAAATAAAACGTGCCAAAGATCACAACAATATCTTTAATGATCACTTTAATAAAGATCCAGTTCTCGTTTCGGTGGAGGAGCACAGGCTCACCGTGTTGTTTTTTCACCAGCATCAGAATCCCTCCACAGGCCCTGCCCATATTACGAGTTTTAACACCAGGAGACCAAACTGGGTAGAAATCGGAAAAACCTGCCGGAAGCCTCTTCCACTCGTACATGAGAAATGTCTCCACAAGTCCAATAACATCACAAGTAGCAGGAGAAGGCAAATCCCAGAGATTCCTCTTAATGTTCTTCACATTCCAGAAGGTAACTTTTATGTTTCCATGTTTCCAATGTTTCCACTCGTATGGCTGTTGAACTCCTGGTGTGGACTTACGTTTGGGATTACCCCTTCTGGAAAATGGGGAGACAGGCCATTTGCAGCATTAACTTTAGCTGGACCATTTACAGGCTGAAATTTATTAGCTCTTTCATCCCAAAGCCATTCCAGACCTTGTATCTCAATCCTATTCCGTGTGACTCTGACAGACATCCCTTTTTGCCTCTCCGCTCTGGCAAGACCTCTGAGTTTACCCTGCACAGCCCTCTCCAATTGTGTAAGATCACCTTCAATGAATATTTGCTGAGTCCCCAAAACCCTCCTCTTATTTTTAAAAATTGCCAACTTGTCAGCAAAGTTCTTTAACTTGACCAAGAGAAACTTCTTGCCTTTACCAAGAGCCCTAACCTCCTCAGAAGGCTGCACCCCAATGTTGAATGACGTGGATAGAAAAGAGTCAACTTCTTGCTGCATTGCATCAGACTGCGGAAACCAGCCCCTAATGATAATATTCCTTCTCTTAGTCGAACGCTCCTGTAATTCCACATTCCACTTGAGATCATTCAATAAATTAGTCACTGAGTCATCATTCTGAGGAGAGCGCAAGGAGGAAGTAGAGGATTTCAGGGACACCAAACCCTCTTCAAGTGCCAAAAGCCTGTCAGCCATTCCCTCCGGAGCCTTAAGCACCTGCATAACCGATTTACAGCTCCTAATTTCCGTTTCTAAAGAAGCAATTTTACTGGCAGTCAAAGCCTCCCTCGAGTCAACTTCACTCTTCAATTTTTCCAATTTACTGTTAATAGCTATGATTTCAGCTTTCAATTCTGAGTTATTCTGAGCCATTTCAGCTTTAAGCTCAGAGTTTCTTTTAATGTTATTGGATTCCATACTTTTCAGCATGTCAATGACATCACAGATCGTCGGCGGAGATTTGGCAGAGTCATTAGAACCAGAACCACTATTCAGGGATATTGAGGGGGTTCCTTTAAGAAGAGAGTTTTCAAATGAGAATGCAGTCCCGCTGTTTTTCGTAAGGATTGAGGGAGTAAGAGTGAGACCGGAAGGATTCTTGTTGTCCATTGTTGAGAAATAATCAGGGATAACCCGAGGGCTATTCCGACGCTTTTTATCAAGTGGACTGAGAAGAACACTTACCGAGCTAAGCTCGGTTTGATTGAGTTTTCGCTTGCGAGCAGGAGAAGCCACAGGTTTTGTAGCACTAACTCCAGGATTCTTTGGTGGCCGGCCTCTCTTTTTTCCCTTGGTGACAGGAGGTTTGTTGCCACAAGTCAACTGCAGACAGCTCTCAGTAACACAGGACACAGAGGGAAAGTCCGTGACCCCAATTACCGGCACCGTAATAACTGGTACCCGGGAACTAACACAGGTGTCATTAAGAGTATTAGAGTTATCAATCTCCTCCGTGTTCAACTCACAAGATTCCCACAAAAAGTCAGACATAGAGTTAACCTCACATCGCAACGCCGACTAAAGAAAACACTACTATGCGATAAAAAAGTCAGAAGGAGCGAAAATTTAAATATTCACAAAAACACTGGAATTTTATTCAGAGAGTAAAACCTGTCACAACCACCAGACTAACAAAAAAAACTGGAAAACAGTCAAAATATACAAAGTAATAATATGCACGACTAGTAGCCACTGCGCCACCTCTCGGAGAGCGGCAAAAAAATTTATTCGAGTCTCTAAAATTGATTTTTCTATATATTTTAATCCAATGATTTGTGACTGCATTGTTAAATTCGTTATTTAATTTATTTTTGCAAGATTTAAGCAAATTGTATATATTAAGGGTGTGTTGGGATCTTTTGAAGGGATCGGTTTGAAGTGCCGAGTTGTAGAGTGTCAGTAATTTAGATTTATCTTTATGTAGTTTTAATATTTTTTTATTGGTGTATTTTTTTATATTCCACGAGGTTGGGTTTATAGGAACTATTTTTTCAATTGCTTCATAAATGAAACTAGTGATTTCAGAAATGTAATTATCAATAAGAGCATTAAAATGATTAGTGTCATTTGGGATATCTGAACTGTAATTATCATATAGATAATTAGTAAAGGATTCCCAGTTTGTATTTTCATAGTTGAATAGTTCTCGAAAAACGTTTGGTAACCTATTAATATTTAAGTGGTTAGCTTTTAAATCTAAATTTATCATTAGCGCCTTATGGTCGCTGTCATATATTTGTGTTTTTAATTTATTGTTAGTTAAATTATTAACTTGGGGTCTCAAGTCTAGGAGAGCTAGGTCGAGATAAGTGTTGGGATGAATGAAAGCAGCTTCAATAGGCGAAATTATGTTTAATTTAAACATGTGTTCATTGCGTAATTCCCAATATCTCAGATTTCTACCACGGTCGTTGCTTATGGCGTCACCGTATGCAGGGTGACGACATTTTAGATCTCCTAGAATTATGTAGTATTTGTTATTGTTTTTCAGTTTTAAGCTGTCGAATAAGAAATTCAACTCATCCAGGAACACGAGCTTTCTTTTTAATGCATTGGTGACATACACACTCACTATTAGCAATGATTTCGTATTTGTAGTGGTGATTTTTATTATTAAATATTCAAGAATTTTATTGTTGAATAAATTAGGAAAATTAACAATTGTGTATAAGATGTCCTTACGGATCAAAATAGCGGTACCACCTGGGAATTTTGAATCCTTCCAGTCGTTGCGAATTAGGTTATACTTATCAAATTTAATTTTATAATTTGAGTTTAATTTAGTTTCGCAAATGCATGCAATGGCGATATCATTTTTCTCAATGAAATCTTGAAGGAAAAATCTTCGATGTTGACGAACTATAGAATTCACATTTATTGAAGTGATTTTTAATTCGGCCCGGTACGGAACAGGCACGTAATTTTTAAAGAATTTTTCTCTCCGTGTAGACAGCACTAGTTTGCACCCTTGGGGCGGTAGAGTTTCAATCAGCATTGGTTGGGGGATTTATTATGTTATTACGTGAGGTTTTAGACCCTCCCGCTCGTTCCGCAAACGTGACGGACGGAGTGACTCTATTCGAGATGTGGCTTATTTTATTTATTGTATCTTTTTTAGTATTGTATTTCATTTCTTTGGATAATTCCATAGCTTTTTTATAATAGGGGCAGCCTTTGTAGTTGACTGGGTGACCTATCTGATTACAGTTAGCGCATTCTAATAATGCTTCATCAACGATTTCTTTAAACTCACAATCTTCGGAATTATGCGATTTTGGGCATTTTATGCATCTAAATGATAAGGTGCAATTGGAACTGGAGTGCCCGATTCTTTGGCAGTTTTTGCATTGAAATAGTGAATTTTTCCTTAATGGTTCCCAAGTTATTTTTTGAAATAAGACAATTTTGTATTTTATTAAGGTTTTGACTATTGAGTCATTAGTGAGTTGAAATAAAAAAACTAATTTTTTGGTTATTTTATTTAATATGATTTTTGAAATTCTAATAATATTAATATTTGGGATTTTAAAATCATAAAAGCATTGAGTATATCGGCTTCGTTAAAGTCTCCGTAAAGATTTTTTAAAACTAGATTTTTATTTTTCTCTTCTTTGGGAGTATATGTGTAATATTCTATTTTTTCTTTGGATAAGATATGTTTAAAGTTTTTGTACATTGATAAATTTAAAGGAAAAATTGAGACGTATTGAGAGTCTTTTGATTAACGCAGGTAAAACTTATCCTTAGTTTCAGGTGTCGTCAGTAATTCGGTGATGTCCTTCAGTGGTTTGCCTCTTGAGTGTATTGGTGGGGGTCGTTGACCAGTTTTGCGTTGTTGATGGGATACCTCAGCTATGTGCGATGTGTTTCCAAGAATGTCTTCTATCTCCTTATCGTCCATCCTATTGTCCTCAAATATTTCTTCCTCCGAGTCTGTGATAACAAGGGGGGGATCTGTAGGTGTTATTGTTGATGTGTGATGTTTCTTGGTTTTTCTCTGCCGTTGTGATTTCGGAAAAATTGGTTCGTCAAACCCTGAATTTGCGGGGATTTTCTCGTTAATGTTTGATTGAGATTGGGTATTATGGGAGTGTTCTCCTGTGATGCCATGTTTACGGCGGAGAGATTTTGCTGAGAAGTATACGGAGAAGGTGTATTTTTCCTTTCATATAATTTTCTCATTTCCAAGAGTTTTTTTTCTAGGCGATCTGCGGTGATGTTACCCGGGCTAGATTTACCTTTTTTTTCTTGATGTATTGGAGTATTCATGCTCCGTAATTTTTCTTTTTGATGTGTTAGGATTAATTAAGTTTAATGGGGGCGGGAGAGTACCTCTTTCTCTGCCCAATCCAGTATTGGACGACATTTTATTAAGTATAGCTCCTTTTCTTAGCCGTCACTGTTTTCGGTCTCATTATTAATGAGTGTGGTGATAATTAGGTTGATGTTTTTATGAACAGTAAATGAGGGGTGTAACACTTTCAGGCAGAAAACTATAGTAGAGTAAGAAGAGTGTCCCCGTGGGGGGAATTACTGGGTTTTATACTGGGAATACAGCTGCCTTAAATTTAACGTCCGAACGGTTCGGGTGTTAGGGGCCAACTCAATCCAACGAGGTTCTGTTGAGCGATGTTGGTCCAATGGTAAAGCCCCAATCTGTTGAATAAATTTTGGTTGGTCGATCATTGGCCATTCGTGGGTCCTACGTAGCTTCCCCAATATCCGTCACTTGAAATATTCATTGAGTATAATTATATTATAATTAACATTAAACAATAAAATTCGTTAAAGTTTCATCGGAATGATCATTCGTTGAGACCAGGAGAATAATAATTGAAAAATTCGGAAAAGCAGGCGTTTGATATAAAAATAATAATCACTATAATTATTGCAATTATTTTTTAATTCAATAAATCCCAGAAATCCTCAGTAATCTACTGATGTTCAATTGTCTATATTAATTGCTCAAAGAAAAACAAAAATGCGTAAAAATAACTGACTGAAATTAATGAAATCGTTTTTATGCTGCTACTACAAGACTTAGGTATTAGGTTAGTGGTTAGGGCGTAGGACTAGTGTGCGAGAGATCGTAAGTTCAAGTCTCGTCGGGTCCAAAATTTGAGTTCGTCGATTAGGTTTTTTCAGGGTCGATATCATTGCCGCCGTGGTTAGGGATAACTAATAAATCATAAAACGAGAAAATGTTCTTTTTTCACTTTTTGTTAATTAATTAAATGACTGCCTCGGTAGCAAATCACATGCCGAGCATTTACAGTCCGGGCTGTTGTTCTTTTTTATTACTAGCTTCTTTCAATCGCCGTGAAAAGATTGATAATCGGATAAATTTCAATAAAACATAAATGTTATTAATATTTTTGGGTAAAATTAATAAGACTTGGCTGTCAATCGGCTGCCATCATTGGGCCAATTAAGGCACCGATAATCGGACCGGAGTTATCATCCAAGGCTCAATAGAGCATTGGGCCAGTCTCTTTTCCAAGCATCGGAAATGTTGGCGTTGAGCTTGGCCCGATCCTCAGGCTAATCCGGCCATCCTACATGGGCTGTCTTCTTTTCGCAATCGTTTCCTGTGCTTTTTCCAAAGTCTTCTCGCAAACCCTTCTCCGCTCTATTCCTGATACACAGTCTAACGCTAATTCGGGGCATTCCGAAGCAACCGAAGCACGAGCACTGAGCGTTATTCATCCTCGCCACTTTCTCTCCTGTGCTCGATTTTCTTCATTATCCTCTGGAGCTTAAGAGTAGAGCCGGGGTGGTCCGAAGGCCAACTGCAAGGGGGGCACAAAATACTGCCCCGTAATAGAATGTAATGAGGAGTATTCTACAGTTATTAACGAAAAAAGTATACTTAGTCAAATAATGTAATCTCGCACCTGCAACGATCCCACAAGGTTTGTAGCGAAAAAATATCAACCGACATTCTTTGCTCCATCATTTTTTGTGAATCAATTCTTAGCCAAAACACTGTAATAAATCAATGATTGTATTTTATGATCAATAGAAAGTTCGTTAAAAAGGATCTGGAGTGATAAAAGTCAGCCTAGTTAATTCTGGAGGGAAGAAAAAGAATAATCCGTAGTCTTCCAATAATTGAATACCATAAGCCAAAGGACGTCCTTGGTCTCGTCGGCAGGGGGCTGGCTCTATGAACGAAGTGTCCCATGTAGCGCAGGTTCGAGTGCCGATGATAAAAACATTTTTCATCGTCGACAAACAAACTGATAGCATGTGGAGTTAGTTATCAGTTAGCTAGAAGCAAGTGCGAGTAGGGAATTAACTTGAGGTACCGAGTGATTACTGGGATGGGTTGATAAAAGACCTGCTAAGATGATACCATCTGGCACCACCCATTTATCTAAAAAACGAGAAAGAAAATATAATGTTAGAGAGACAATATAATGTTATGCCCATATCATTCATATTATCCAAATCAATTAATGTCCAATCAAACAATGTTGAAACTAATCATTTTGACATACGCGGTAATCTGACCATTCGTAGTTAACGACGATGTATATTCGTCATAATATGAATTACTGAGGCGCAGCATTAGTACTTCGACAGCTATGATCTCCACACGCATCTGAGCCGTCATCCGATACCTCTTCAAGTGTGCAACAAAGATAGAACACTTGTGGCAATCGAATTCACGAAGAAATATAACCACGAATGAGAAGAAGAAGGGGAATTTAAATGTCTCTGTAGTTAAACCTAAACAGACCAAACGTATGAAGCCATCTAACATCTCCTCGAAGGTATCACGATCAGGATCCCCCACTTCGGCATCTGGTTCTCGTTCGAGTTCACGAATTAGAAATTGGGTAAACTCGACTAAAAAGACGTTATCTACCGACGAGTCTCCCCTGAAGGCTGCTGGGGGAAATAATAATCGGCCTCACTCCTAGCCATATCCTGGTCTGTTATCCTCGCTCTCCCCGCCCATCCTAGATATTGATCGGTCTTGCATCAAACGTAAATCGGTATTTACCAAATTAGCTGATGATGTGACCTGTCGCATTATCTTCTGGAACATTTTCGGTTTGAATAACATTATCGAATTGGCAGATACTCTGATTGTTATTTATCAGCCACCGAAGTCCAATGCGATTAACTTAATTTCTTCATTGTCGAATGTAAATCATCTACTAGAATCAATGTTTTTGAAGTTCCCTGGTAACCTCGTAGTTATCGGGGGTGACTTCAACTGTGCTGTAGGCACGCTAAATGAGGTGGATCCGGATGTCCTGCCCCTTGACTCGCCATTCTCCGCATTGAGGTCATCTCTGGACCCCAATGTCAACGATCGAGGAGAAGTATTAGCAACTTTCTTGGAAAGTCAGGGTCTGCTGACCCTGAACGGGAGATCTCCGAGTGACTATCCAGCTTCTTTCATCCATATTCCATTCCAGAAGCAACACTCGGACTCAGTCATCGATTATGTCTGCGTTCACCCCAACTCCTTGTCCTTCATTTCCGATTTTTACGTCACCTCTTTCCCTACTCCTTCTGACCACTTCCCGACAGTTATCGAGCTCTCGCTCCTTCCGCCCATTTCTCCAATCTCCATTCACAAAACGCAGCTCAAGCCCTACAAATGGAACAGAAATCTGCCTTCAGAGTTCGAATTCTCGATGCAAATCTCGGAGCAAGCCCATTACCAGCCCGGAATACCGGTGCCTCCGTCCATGTCCTCTTTAGCAATCTTGTTGCAGCTCTTGATGATTGTGCCCGCAAGTTAAATATGTGTAATATCGTTAACTCAACTCCAACCCCTATCCGTCATTTGTCATGGTTTGACGACAATTGTAAGCGTTTTCAGTCTACTATGCTCGATATTTTTCATCAATGGCAAAAAACCAATGACCCTTGAATCTCAGAGAAGAATATAAATCTGTAAGGGCTAGTTGTAAAAACTTTTTCGAACAAAAACAAAGACTATTTGAGGAGCGCATTCGAGCGCAACTCAGAACCGTTTCTGAGTGTGAATGTGTCTGGAATATCATCAACAAATACAAAGCATCTAGCAGTCCTTTATGTAACATTAAGAAAGAGGAGTGGAAATGATTTTTATCCAGTTGTTTTCCCCCTAGAATCATCAACAAACTTTCTCTTTCCAATCAATCACACCCCATTCTTGATACAGAAATCTCCCAATCTGAAATCTGTCGAGTGCTTACTTCCATTAGTAGATAGACTATACCGGTTCTGGATAAAGGGATCTGCGGGGGGCGGGGCGGGGGCGGGCGGGTGAGGTTGCGGGGGAGGGCAATGCTGGAATCTGCTAGGCCCTCGGTCGGTAATGGGGGGAATCTTCTTTATCGGCCCCGCGGTGGTAATGTTCGGGGCTCCATTTTGGGCCAGAATGTGGGGGGGGGATACCCGCCATGTGCTATCTGACGTTGAATATCCACCATATGATATCTAATACCTTGTATGTGATGTCTACAATCTAATATCTCATTTCTGATTTCAAATATCTAATATTTCATAGCTGACAATCGTAGTTGTTAAAATTTTCAGACGTTCTGTTGGCGGTGCATTTTTTTTTCTTTGATGCCACCTCAATAATCATAATTACCACAAATTAATTCTCGATTTTGTCTTCAAAATCATCATGAGTAGTAGAAACTAATAATGAGAAAGATGAATTTTTTTTTCTTATCAAATCTGAGGAATGATTTTAAACTCGATACTTCTCTCTCTCTCATTGAGATTGGAGCGCAAACTGGTCCACAGCTCACGTGGCCGCGTGTGTTTACCGATGAGCACGTACGCGCCGTGTATAGAAAACACTCAGCCGCTTGGATGCGTGGTTTCGAAGTGGAGTGAATGCCTATTCTATGGATCGAAAAAATGATATGATACAACATAAGGAGGATAATAATAATAATAATTGGAAAAAGGGAATTTTTTTATATATTAAATGGAAATGTAAGGTTTGTAAAAATGAACATGGGAAAATTTTTTAGAATGTGTAAATATATTTTTACATTTTTGCAAGTCAAAACAAAAGAACGATTTTGAGATAATAATTGAATTAAAAATGTCTGATTTTTCAATCAAAAAGTTCATTAAAATCTTTTTCACCATTGTCGATTTTTTGATGAGTACTCTGGAAGCAATGTTTCAAGCGGTGCACATTCACCAAAGTGCAGCAAACTAACTCCTGCGCTGCCTTAATGTGTCGATGAGTATGCGGATGGGCAGTTTCTTTGAAGAAGCAATTGTCGATCTTTGGACAATTGTAATCTTCTAAATTTACAACGTGGTAGGAATCGCCAAACAGTTGTTCTCCATAGTGCTGTTTCTCCAAGCCTTCCATATAAATTTTTCGACTATTCAGTAGAAAACTGTGAAAAACTTTGTCAATGTTTTTATAATCACAACCACCAACACTCCATTGTATTCCATGATGATTACGAGTTAGCCACCTGTTGGTTACAATATCCTGCATCTCCAGGTCACTCCAGGCACATGGTGGTTGAAAGAGGATGTTGATGGGCGGAGATTCTTCAATTTCTGGCGACTGTTGCACTGCCACTGCACTTTATTCGTTTATGATAAATTCTCCTCGTTTTTGGAATCCTTGCAAATCAATGATGAATGCCATGCTGTTGATTGAATAATTTCTAATAGTCCAACTACTCTGACGTTCAGAGCGGAGGTTTGCAGTATTCCGTCCTCTGGGCTCGTGTGTTTCTTCACTGGCTATCTCTCTCCCCACCCTCATCCGATTTTTTCATTGCTTATTATATACTATGAAAAAATGAGCTGAGGACATCAATTGCCACAGCCTCCATTTCCTCCAGCGTCTCAATATCCGGACTACCTCCCTCCTCATTGTGTGAATCACATTCAGGGAAAGTCCCACCCTCACATGAACTGCAATCGCGAGATGTTCCCCTATCAAATCCTTCAGCCACAGGTCCTTGCATAAATATATAAAAATCGTCGGTTTTCGCAAGGATTGTGCGAACTCCAACCAGTGAGAGATAAACTTTGGTGAGACCATTGAATTGCTGAATAGCTCCATTACCATGGGTAATCAGCGATGGCACAGGTAGTTGCATGAACCATTGCAACGGTATGATAACATTCTCCAGAAGACGCTTGTATGTTTCTCCATTGTCGTGTGCAGCGGCAGCCTCGAATGATGGGTAATACTCGTCCCATATCTCGAATAGATTATCGTTTGACATCTTTGAAGAATTTTATTTTTTTTTTTAACAATTAATAACTTTTGACTATTCAAGAAGAAAGATATCTCATATGGATGGTATTCGAGAGTCAACTGATGAGATTTCACAAAGATGTTTATATGTGAGCTGAAGTGTTGATCTTATTGAAGTGGTGGAGGAGGGGGCGACCTATGGGTTTCAATGAAATTATACACAAATACATCCGTACGCGTTTTTTATTCTATAATAATATACTGTGACTACGAGTGTATTAGCAGTGATGATAGAGACACAGAGGGCATTTAGTTATTGGCGGGTGATTGGACTGAGTGATGAGGCCGATATTGAAGACCAATGTGTGCGGCAATAGCGTAGCTTAGCGATACTAGGATCCCTCTTCATCATCTCCGGCAACTTGTCCCAAGCTGCATCCACGGTGTCCTTGGCAATGGTTTTGATGAAATTCTTCGGTAGGAAAGCAATTTCCTGAGTGGTCAGTGCATTCAAATGCTGAGTTTCGCAATATTTCTTCAAGGATTTCTCTAGAGACCCCGCGTTATACTTGGTGAACCATTTTTTCTGATGTTGCACATGTTCAAGGGGGCAATGGCATTGGGTAGGACTACCATCAAAAAGACTGTGATGGTAGACACATTTGAAAACACCCTCACCTTCCAGAGGCTCCATATCAGGCCTGCCAAAGTCATTGAAATCCTCAATTAGTACTTCATTCTTGATAATTTGCTGTAGCCAGTTTTTCTTCTCTGCACCTTGGACGTAAATGTGTGAAACATTTTTCAGAATATTAGTCACATATTATTATTCACATATTCACTCAATGTTTACAACAAATTCGTTGCCAAAATTTTTGAAACCTTCAATATCAATGATAACTGCCATATTCTAAAGGTGACTGTGAATGTTGCTCAATCCTCTGACAATCAACTACCACTAAATAGCTTGGGTGGATGGTGTGCACATCTACAGAATGTTGGAGGGAGTGGGGGAGCACCAATTTGCACACGTTTTCATAATGTTAGTTTAAAAAATACATATCCGACTCTATGGCCTCGCGATACCGAGAAAGCAAAACCCGTTGAAAATTTTACGAATTGTTTTTCCGTTGGATTGTCCACAGCGTTGGAGAGTCCAGCGGCTGTGAAGAAGGGGATTGTCGACTTTCCCACAAGCCCGGACCTCGAGTCTCCAGAGAGCCCAGCACCCGAGGAGAAAGGACTTGTAGACTTTCCAGTAAGGCCAGATCCAGAGTCTCGAGAGAGCCCAGCACCCGAGGAGAAAGGACTTGTAGACTCTCCAGCAAGCCCAGATCCAGAGTCTCCGGAGAGCCTAGCACCTGAGGACTCTGATTCAATGGAGATGGATCCACCTGACTCTACTATATCAGAGGTAGCACCAGTGATTCTAGCGAATGTTGGGGCTGCACCACCACCTAATTCAGCGGATGACACAGAACCATTTGTTCGAGTGGGGGAAGTTGTTAGCCCACCAGCAGATGAGGTGGAACCTGTTCGAATTTTCATACCCGAAGAATGGGAAGGTGTGATGTCGGAAAGGGCTATGAAGAAAAAGTTGAGAGAAATCATTAATCGCCATTACAAAGTTGGTGGAATTTTTGTCACAATGTTCGAGCCAAGCTGATCTTCTGTCCTCATGGAAATATTTTCTTTCGACCAATGGGATCATTTAAACATCCCAAGTGATTGTCAACCAATTTTAAAATCTATCCAGAGGCGAATTAAAAACAAAATTCTACCATCTTATCAATCCACCAACTCAATTATTAATTTCTTTCATTTTTTTTGTCTGTTTCAGTTGTAATTATTTTGAAAAAGTATCTTCTACCATCTGACAATTAAACAATGACAAATTTTATTATTCGCGTTCCATTATTTTTTTTAATTTATAAAATTTAAATGTTCTACTAAAAAAAAAAATTGGAAAATACTATTGTAATAATCTATGCTTTGAAAACTCTGTAATATTATTTCGTAAAAATATCTATGCATATATATGTAATGAATAAAGAATATTTTCTCCACATGAAATCCCTGTCAGTGCTCCATTCTTAACCATCCACCAGATGTAAACATTTAGAGTTTACACGCCAGACACCTAGAGTGAGACAGGCAACTTTTGGTGGCCTCGATGCTTGAGTGAGAGAGAGATAGTGGGAGTGTGGCTACCATGTGGCGACTGGCCCAACGTTGTCTTGCGGCCTCGCTTCGTCAGAACATCTAACGAAATCAAGGCAACAAGTAAGTGTCGTGGAACGTGAAAAATTTTGTGTGAATTTCATATTTTCATCAGTGTATTATAATAATTAAAGATTGTGTTTTATGTCTTAGTGAAACTGGAAGTGTACGTTTTCCCAGACCACGAGATGATGCGGGAGTGGGAGGAGGATGACGGGAGGATGGAGGAGTGGTGGTTGAGGGAGCTTGACCGGGTTGAGGAGGACCTTACCAGGTACTGGAGCGTGGTTGAACGTCTCCAGGTGCCCATGGACTTGATAATCAAGTTCATGGCTTACCTCGAAGACCATTTTTATGCTTATAAGGCAAGTCGGTAAAATTTAGGATTAATTTCTTACTCTTTCTGTATCTAACATATTATCAATTTTTCTGTTAATAGGAATTGCAGCTCCACCAGGAGATGAGGAGGTTCCTCAACTTTTTGCTCCTGGTGGCTCGTGAGATTGAGGCCTTGGAGATGTTGCCTCACGCGCAGGGCATCGCGGCGGCCGCCGTGATGATCCTTGATGCGCAGCAGCACTATGGCAAGTGAAGTAGGTAAAATTCATTTCTCTCTCATTATCTTTTTTATTTTAAAACTAATGAAATTTATTTCGTATATTCCAGTTGCAAGCAGATCACCAGAGAACTTTTTTAATTAGACTATTAAGTTTTTTTATTATATATTATTTTGTAATTAGCGTCATAAGTTTTTTTATTATATTTTATAATTAGTGTGATAAGTTGTAATGTAAAAATAAAACAAAAAAAGCTCAATTGTCAATCTTACCCATTTATTTCATAACAATCCATTTTCAGGTTATTTTATTGTAAAATTTATAGTTTATGGGTTTTCCACGTTGTTGAAGAGGCATGGATTGAACTCTCCCTCCAGGAAGGTGATTTGTAGACGTTTGGAAGCAGCAGCCTCGCGCTATTTTTCCAGTTAGGATGGATCTTGTTGGAAGGCGTTGGACAGTTGTGGTGGTAGATACACGATGCACTCATCATTCAGAGCGGCAACCACTTTGGAGCCAAATTTAGTTGCAATCACCATTTCAGATCGGTGACTAAATCCTTCTGGTTGAGTGACAGCTCAGTTCGACGTTTGGTTGGCAGGAAATTCCCTCGACTTGCAATTTTGTTGATGTCATCGAAATCCAGGGCTTGCTTCTCCATTTTGATTTATTTGGTTCTCTCCTCGATTCACTTCGTCTTAGAAGATTTCGTGTGACTGCACTTATAGGCTGGAGACTGAATGATGAATCAGTTGCTTTACTCCAGCTACTTATAGGCTCTTCGCAAGTGGAGGGGGAATGCAATTATCATTTATAATTTCAATCGAAAAACAATTCCAAGAAAATTAGGCAATCTGCATCCAACGGTTAAATTTTTCCTCGAAAGGTAACGGCTTTCATAATTCTAAGAAATGTTGATGAATCGATCGAATGGTCAAATTTTTCGCAGAAACTCAACCGTCTGTAGACTTCTGAGAAATTGATGAAGAAATGGCAATTAATCGAAGCAACTGAAACTTGATGACTCATTGAAACTCTAACAAGCAATGATATAAATTGATCTGAATTTTCCTAAGGGTTGTTAGTATTATGTCAAGATGGAACGTAGCAGCATTGTGCGCTGTTCCAGAATAATTGAAATTTTCCAACATGCCTATCAGAATGCACCATCTCCAGACATTCAACAATGGATTGATCGATGTGCTTACAATATTAAATTTTATACTCGAGTTTTGAAAAGACGAAATCAACTTTCGGTTGGTGAGAAAAATAAAATTCTCTCTACCATTGCTCGAATTCAGGGTTATCAAGAGGGATTCACAAATAGACAACATCGAGGTGGTCGTGTGCAGGTGCCATCGCATAGCAGAAAAGAAGAAGCGCTTGCAGATCGTGTACGCTGGAGAGATGGACCATCAGCGTTTCACAGTCGTATTCGCACGGGCATTGTAATCAATCTCCAACATAAAAATCCAGCTTCCTTTCTCAATGATGCAAGACAACTGTCGACAGCACATTTGAGAAGTGTTCGCGAAAAAAATGGCAATATAAAGGCAAATGCTATTTTGGCGTGCAAATTTACATTGAAAAAGGACGAAGTGATTACTAGTGAAGTTAAATATTTCAATACAAAAAATGAAATCATTCTACCAGCTACAGATCTGGCAACATGGTTTGCTGACAATGTGAGTGAGCCATTGCTCACGAAAATCGGTGAGAAAAGAACGTGATTCAGGATGGGAATTGAGTGAAATTATAAATTTAATGGTCAATATGAACCGATATGTTCCACTGAAGGGTGGCTCTTCAACGTACGTCGAGTTGCCCTATGATATTCAATGTGAAAAAGCTGTTGTCAATGTCAAAAATTCGGATGAATTTTGTTTTTTGTGGTCAGTTATTGCTGCTCTCTATCCAGCGAAAAGTAATCGATCTGCTACTTCATCATATCCCGATTATACCACAGCAACTCTTCCACATAGTCAAAAGCTAATTGATTACGCAAACATTAGTTTAAGTGATATTCCAAAATTTGAGAAAATGAATGACATGTCAATTAATGTTTATGGAATTGAATGTGGAGTGAACAGTGAGAACGAAATCGTACCTTTCTACCTCAGCAAGATGAACTCGCGCATACCTACAATTCATTTCCTTCTCTTTTGTTCGAATGTGTATGTTGCCGCTGATGTTCAGGCAATTTACCACTTCGCATGGATAAGAGATCTCTCAAGACTTGTGAGCGCGCACATCTCCCGTTTTGCACACCGTATGTGGCTTTGTGATCGGTGTGTCATTTTCACACAGAAAAAAATTATGAGAGCCATAGACAGGATTGTTTCATTATCAATCAGTGCAAAATGGTTTTATCATCAGAGGAGATGGAAATCTTGAAATTTAAAAATCACAGATATGAGGTGGCTGTACCATTCACGATTTACGCTGATCTCCAGTGTATTCTACGACCCAGTGATGACGGTGATGATGATAGATTACATCAAAAACATAGTCCATACAGTGTCGCCTTTTACTTGCAGTGTTCCTTTGATAATAATTTATCGCGCTTTGAAATTAAACGTGGAAGTGATTGTATTGCGTGGTTCATGGATGAATTAGAGAAAATCGGAGCGATGGTGAATGATAAATTAAGAACGATTGTACCAATAGAGCCGCTCACGTACGCACAGTCCCAAGAATTCTCAGCAGCCCGAGTGTGGCATATATGTGAGGGACCATTCATTTCGACAGATATTAAACATCGAGATCATTGCCACTTCACGGGTAAATATCGTGGAGCTGCGCATGCTGGATGCAATGTAAAATATAAAAATTCACATGAAATACCAGTGATATTTCACAATCTTTCGGGGTATGATGTTCATTTTATAATTGTGGATTTGGTGAAGGAGTTCAATGGATCTGTCGAATTGCTGCCTCTAACAAAAGAAAAGTACATTTCATTCAAGAAATCTATTCCACAAACAAAAGTCAACCTAAGATTTATTGATTCATTTAGATTTATGGCTAGTAGCCTGGAAAAATGGGCCTCCTACTTGACTGATGAAGACAAGACAATTACACGAGCTCATTGCAACGCTGAGCAATTCCATTTATTAATGCGTAAAGGTGTATTCCCATATGAATATTTGGATAATTGCGATAGATTGATTGATGGAGAATTACCATCGAGGGCAGCTTTTTATTCCACACTAAACAATCAAGAAATTTCAGCTGAAGATCATGCTCATGCGCAGGAAGTTTGGAAAAAATTTAATATTACAACACTTGGTGAATATTCCGACCTCTACTTAAAAACTGATGTTCTCCCCTTAGCTGACATTTTTGAGAATTTCCGAAAAAGTTGTTTCTCAGTATACAAACTCGACCCACTGCACTACTACACCGCACCTGGACTGGCATTCGATGCAATGCTAAAATGCACAAGAGTGGACATCGAACTTTTTACAGATGCTGATAAGCTCTTATTCATTGAAAAAGGGATTCGAGGTGGTGTAGCTCAATGTACAAATCGCTATGCTCATGCCAACAATCGGTATATGGGTGAGAATTATAATCCAAACGAAGAGGAGTCCTATCTCATGTACTTTGATGTCAACAATTTATATGGGGCAGCCATGAGTCAGTACTTGCCCTTTGGTGCATTTGAGTGGGAAAATGTCGAAGGATTCAATATCTTCAATGTTCCCGATGATTCACCCGTTGGATATATCTTAGAGGTGGATTTGGAATATCCTAAAGAGCTGCATTATGTACACATGGACTTGCCGCTGTGTCCCGAGCATTTTATTACCAAGCTCATGACAACACTCTACCATAAAAAAGACTATATAATTCATCATCGGAATTTGAAGCAATGTCTGAGTCTTGGTATGCGATTAACGAAAATCCACCGAACCTTAAAATTCAAGCAAGCAGCAAGGCTCAAGCCCTATATCGACTTAAATACAGAGATGCGAACAAAATCGACAAATGAATTTGAAAAGAATTTTTTCAAGCTATGAACACCGCAGTTTTTGGAAAAACGATGGAAAATGTGAGAAAGCACAGAGATGTCAATTTTCCACAGTAGTCTAATTTTTGACGCTAATATGACGATCATTGAGCTGAAAAGAGTTCAAATTATATTCAATAAACCAATCTACATTGGAATCGCCATTTTGGACTTGTCAAAAATTTACATCTATGATTTCCACTATAATTATGTGAAACGTGAATTAGGAGAGAGATCTAAATTAATGTACACAGACACAGACAGCCTTCTGTATCAGTTCAATGTTCCCGACATTTATGACTTCATCAAAAGAGATATTTCGAAACTTCCGACTACCCAGCAGAGAATGTTCATCAAATACCAGGAATGAATAAAAAAGTGATAGGTTTAATGAAGGATGAATGTAATGGTAAAATTTCCACTGATTTTGTGGGCCTGCATGCCAAGCTTTATACTTTCAAGGTGTTGGGTGATGCGCGAGAGAAAAAACGAGCCAAGGGTGTGAGAGGGGCAACACTGAGAACAATTACCTTTGAAGACTATAAAAACTGTCTCTTTCAGCACAAGAAACTGGTGAAATCACAATATTTGATTCAAAGTAAAAAACATCAAGTTTA